>NW_016164255.1:24252-32479 GCF_001687245.7 Rhagoletis zephyria | reverse complement strand
TCATATAAGTATACATTTTAATGGGTCTATCTCTTTTTGTTCTGGTACTTACAAACATCGGACCAAAGTTATAATACCATTTCATGCTCATGAAAGGTATAAAAATGCAGCTACGTACATAAATCTGTGCACATACGAACATGCGTAGATGTATGTACAAGCAAGCTTAACATTTGTAAGCTGCAATATTATCACAAGCTTTTTGCATACACACATGCATACTCGTACCTAACTAAATATATGTACAGCTGTGTGCACTTCAGTCATAAAGTTAAAATATCTCCTCTATTGCATTATTTTATTTATTCTCTCTCCAATTGGCAAATAATTTCCTGTTTTGTAGTAAAATATTTGTAACAAAAATAATCCACTGCAATGCATTTGCCACAATCAATCGAATCTGTGTGCTGTACTCGTACTCGTACTACCGCCGGCAAATTTTGTTGTCAAACTTTTAAACATTCGTGCAACACAACCAATTACAAATTGTGCATCCGTAACTGATTTTGTATGCAATTCATAATAATAAATAGTATTAGTTTTGTAAAAAGTTTACATACATTTTTCCGTTAACTGTTGTATGTAAATAAATATGTTTTTGTATGTAACTACGTGTGTTTGCTTGTGGGAATAACATATTCGTGAACATATGTCCTGTGCAAGGAATGTAAAATTGATAAATTATTGGCAGCTAGTTGATTTATTTGCCTTATTTAGATTTACGTTTGACAAATAATAGTCAATGCTTTAGTTGTTGTTTTGTAACTGCATTTATTGTAATCGTATGATGAGCTTTATATATTTTGTGAATTTTGAAACGATTAATAGCAACAATAAATATGTGCATATATGTTTTTTTAATAATATTATTTTATTACTCTGACTACCAGGCAAAGGTGTACTAAGTATATACCCCAAGATAGCAAACGGATTTCTGGTATACCAAAGATAAAATTAAATCCAATGCTGAACAATCAGTTCGGAAAAGATTTCTCAGACAATTACCAAAGAACTATTTTTTACGCCAAAATGCCAGGTTGCCGGAATAGAAATATCAAAGGAAGGGAATCGCAATTATTGACCAGTACGCAATTGAACGGAATAGTCGCTAGTATATGCGGCCATATAGGGTGGTCCAAAAAAAAGTAATGTCGGAATCTTAATGCTCTCTCTCCCCCTCGGATCCTTCTAAACCGAAATAAATATATATCCCCTTTTTTTTAATAAAAAAATATTTCAAAGTCACTCAATGCGCTCAAAGTTTTCCAAATGCACATTTTATAAGTGGAAAAAACAAGTTTCCGTGGAAATGTTATAGAATTCTAGAAAATCAATATTTTCGAGCGGAAAATTCTGTTTCTCTTCAGAAAACTTCTAATAATAATACCCAATGGTTTATTTCACATTCTTTTATAGCAATTTTTTTTATATGTCCCCAAAAACCCCCCCAAAAAAAGGTAAAATAAACAATTCCGTATTATTAGGTTTAAAAAATTTTACAGTAGAAAACATTATTTAGACTGGTTACCACCTATTTGAAAATTTTAATGTAAGTAAATTATTAAAATAAATTAAATGTTTCNGCAATTTTTTTTATATGTCCCCAAAAACCCCCCCAAAAAAAGGTAAAATAAACAATTCCGTATTATTAGGTTTAAAAAATTTTACAGTAGAAAACATTATTTAGACTGGTTGCCACCTATTTGAAAATTTTAATGTAAGTAAATTATTAAAATAAATTAAATACTTTTATATTAATTTAAACTGAAGAGCTTCAAGAACGCTTACAGCCGAAAATATTTTTGAGAAGGGTTGCCACCTGTTTGAAAATTTTAGTTCAATAAAATTTTTAAGATTAATTAAGTATTAAAATATGGGTATCAAATTAAAGAGGTTAGGAAAGGTTAATGTGGAAAATAATTCTGAGGCTCTGAAAATTTTAAATCAACTAAATTGATAAAAAAATTTAAACATTACAATAGGGGTATTTGAAAAATCTTTCATTTATAAATATTTTCAACTGAGTTGTGGCCTATCTACATAGTAACAATTAAGAACAATGAAATTAAATGAAATATTACAAGATTGGTATCAAATTAAAAGGGTGTGAGAAAGTTTTAGTGAACAATATTTTTGGAAGGTTTCCACCTATTTATTTATGAAGAAATAATGTACTACATATCAAAAATTGCGAGTAGGCAGAAAAATTACAGTTTATTCACTTTATTTAATTAAATTTCTTTACTACTTATGCTTANCACCTATTTATTTATGAAGAAATAATGTACTACATATCAAAAATTGCGAGAAGGCAGAAAAATTACAGTTTATTTACTTTATTTAATTAAATTTCTTTGCCACTTATGCTTGTGTGTTCACATACAGATGCAGATTTTAGTGCATACAGCCTATCGCCTTGAGATGTAAAATATAGAAGTACGTCGAAAAAATAATTAGTGATACATAATTGTGTTGATAATGGCGATAATTTTGTCAGCAATCCAGTTCTTAATTTTTCTTTTTTTTCATACAACAAATTCACATTTTCGCACTTGCACAAAAGTTTTATTTTACATGCAAAGTAAAGCAATCTACGCATATGAACACACCCAAGTACACGATGGTAGATGCTTGCGAGAAGGCAGAAAAATTACAGTTTATTTACTTTATTTAATTNTTTTTTTGCATACAACAAATTCACATTTTCGCACTTGCACAAAAGTTTTATTTTACATGCAAAGTAAAGCAATCTACGCATATGAACACACCCAAGTACACGATGGTAGATGCTTGCGAGAAGGCAGAAAAATTACAGTTTATTTACTTTATTTAATTAAATTTCTTTGCCACTTATGCTTGTGTGTTCACATACAGATGCAGATTTTAGTGCATACAGCCTATCGCCTTGAGATGTAAAATATAGAAGTACGTCGAAAAAATAATTAGTGATACATAATTGTGTTGATAATGGCGATAGTTTTGTCAGCAATCCAGTTCTTAATTTTTTTTTTTTTTGCATACAACAAATTCACATTTTCGCACTTGCACAAAAGTTTTATTTTACGTGCAAAGTAAAGCAATCTACGCATATGAACACACCCAAGTACACGATGGTAGATGCTTGCATGTGTCATGTACAAAGTTGCATGCTTCGACTATAATTATATGGTATGCGCTATATGCAATAATACTCGATAAAGGTATACATACATAAGTATATATTTATAGCACAGATATATTCATAGATATTCTCTTAGCAAACTCACTGGTGTGCAAACTATGCTCTTGGACAATTCTGCGACAATATAAATACACAGCTACATATGTAAGCGTTGTGCGTATACATTTATACAATATATATATACATACATATATATGTAGATGTTTGTACAATACGTTGCAACATCAAAGATAGTGTCAATTATTAACGCAATTAATTCAATCATTATTGAATCATAGAAATGGCAAGCTGACATTCAGGCAATGGTAGTCAGGCGGCAATCAAGCATCAGCAATCGTATGGCAGTTGCCTGCCATCGATCATAACCTTTGTCGGCGACAACTGCCCCTACGCCAGTGGCGTTGGCGGCGATGGCGGTGGCCCACCCACCTACATACATACATAGTTGACGCTGCAAGTGTTTGCGATAGCGGTAATGCTTACGATGCTCACAGTAAGCGCTGCTTTGTCGCCAATGATGTTACTGCAACGGCCTACAAACTGATAGATAGATAGTAGTCAATTATTATGATGTCGTGCGTTATTGTGTGCTTACAGCGCGGTTGCGTATACGCAACGTAGGCACCCACCTTGGCGTATGATGAAGACCAGCCCACAATTGCGCATTGAAGAGCTTACAAATACGTACGTACACACATACGTATGAACTTAGGTTGTATGCTATATGCAAAATTACCTGTTCACGCTTGTTTGTATATACACGTAAGTATATACATATTTACATATGTACATATGTATGTACATATGTATGCCAATAAGCGGTGGCTAGTGTTTGCCGGTGTTTTGTCAACTTGTCCAAATGACGAGAGCTGAGTGTCCTGCGTAGCGCTGCCAATCGAGTGTATTGCACAGGTTAGCGTTACGTACATACATACATAAATATACCTACTTGATGAGCTTATTGTGTTGTGCAAGTGCTTAGCAACGTTTTTTGAAAGAAGCTTTTGGAAAATTTGTAAACGGACGGGACTTTTTCTGTCATGTAAACCTTGGATTATGCTATATGTACATATACTAGGGTGGTCCTTACAGCATCAACATCATGTTCTGGGTAGAAAATAAACACGTCCACGAAAATTTCAATATTAAAAAAAAATTATTTCGTTACCAGTCGCTACCGGTTTAAAACAATTTCATTTTACTTAACATCGCAAAAATTTTAAATAATTTTGACTTTGACCAGCAACAACTTGGCGAGTTTATCAATTTATATGAATTAATAATTAATTTTATGAACTAGTTTCAATAACACTGTGGGACAAAAACCAAAAAATTTCCAAACACACGAAAAAATAAAAATTTATACTCGCGAAACTAGCATCCAAATATAGCAAAACTACGTTTTAGTTTTTCTCTCTGACGTCTTGATTTTTTTTAAGGGACTTCGAAATTTCAAGGGTATCGTTAATTAAAAAATTATTAAACAAATACAGTGCGATGTATAATAACAATATCGGTACCAAAATGAAAGAGTAAATTCTGAAGAAAAAAAATGTTTTCCTTGCTCAAAAGGACGAATAAATATTGAAAATGTCCTTTTAATGGATTTAATTTTTTAAGGTAATAAAGTTAGCAAGATGAAATTCTAGGATGTGCTGATGTGGTCAAAAATAAATACTGTAAGTTTTTAAAGATATTCAAGCACAAGATTCTAAAAGCACAACTTCAATACCTATCCGTCCTAATGCACCAAAAAACTATTTTTTTTTTATTCGACAGAATTTTATGATTTATTTGATACTCATATTGTTGTTATACATTGCACTGATGCCCGGTTGCACCAATAAATTTTAGATTTATCAGCCTGTAAAAATTTAAAATCGTACACTTTTTTCGGGAAATTTTAAAATTGATTGGTGAAACTGGGCTGCAGGTTTTAAATAATTTTTTTATCATAAATTTGAAATTTCAAAGTCCTTTAAAAAAATAAAAATTTAATGTCAGGTAGAAAAACTTAAAACTTTCGCACAGTGTAATTTATTAAAGTTATCAGAATTGAACTCCAAATACTGTCGAATTTTTGCGATTGAAAAAAATTTTCTTTTTTTAAACCTTGGTAGCGACCCCTAAAAATTTGTTTAAAGCAAAGCACTTTCTCGGCGAACAAAAATCATGCTCTTCTAATTTCTCATCATGCCCTTTTATATGGTGCCGAAACGTGGACGATTGCGTCGATGTGTGCATGTAAATTAGTGTGTGCCTTATTTGCGGGGATACAATTTTTTTGTAAGCTACAAAGCAATACTCCCCCTAAACTGGTACGTTTGTTCATAAAATTGTACTCTGCGAAAAATTTTCAAAACGGGCAAAAAAATACCCTATAACTTCAAAACCAGACGAGTATTTTCACGTAAAAACTTTCTAAGCATTTATCTCTGAAAATATCAAAAATTTTTCTGTTTATCGAGAAATAGATTTATAGGACTTCATTCGCTCATTTGTAGCCTCAACGCCAGGTCAAAGTATCTAACAATACAAAAGCAAACTAATAAAATTTTAGAAAGTTCAATATGTTGCTGATAGTTACTCGCCGACATATTAAACAACAACAAAAAGTAAAAGATCTTGAAAAAAATGCCTTGAGGATTCGTAAATACCAGCAGTCATTCTAGTTAATTTCAATTCTTCAAGGTACATACATATATAAATACATAAGTTGCTAATATTTAGCACATAATTGTACATTTATTAATAATAGCCCTTATGTGCTATCGATTCTGCATTATAAACATATCTATCTATAAGTTACTTATAGCCCCTACATATCGGCATGTCCTTCCTGTCGCTGTGTGCCCATTTAGGCCTACACTCCATCCGGTGTTTATGGTAAGTTCCTCCACATGTTTGGCTGTGTAATGGAGTGTACATACATATGTACATATGTAGATACCTATATGAGCATTTACTGTGAATATACATACATATACACCTATTTGTTTGTGTGTCCTGTGTTAATTACGAAATCGGCGCACGAGATTCGGGGTGTTGTATCCCTGTTCGGTAATGATTCCATTAAATATGCTAAAGTGAAGTTGAACATAATTTGTCATGCGTCTGTGCATAAACTCTACGCTGGACATATGCGGGCACACATATATGTATATGTATGTATGTATATGTAGCTCAAGAATGATAGAATATTGTATTCTCTCAATCGTGTATGTAGCTATTATATCTATTTGAGAGTGAGTTTATTATCTCAGGCGTGTATTATTATATATAAAATATATACCTGTGTATCTGAACACTTGCATCTGCCTATGTATATATGTATGTTTATGGCACATAAGTACTCGTATAGTGCAATGTTTGCTGCAATCTCTGCCTCATTTGTTGTACCTATTAGAGAACGTTTCAGTGCACTTGTCGCTGTAATATATATCTAAGATGTAACGACAGGTATTTACATGTTAATATAAACGTACCTTTGTACACATGTGCACAACTAAATATGCGCTTGAAAGGAAACATTTAAAGCGCTTGTCACTGAACGATTACTAAGTCCGACCAAGATGTTGTATATTTCAACGGCTTTAATATACAAGCTAGAAACCATATTTTGAATTTTTTATGATTTTAGTAAATACACAAATACAAACACTTCTATTTACAAAAAAATACATGCGCACACTACATACAGTGGGGGTCAATAGTGGGATGGGTGGTATATGGTTTTTAATATTTACCACGTTTTTCAAGCTAAAAATTTTTTGTTATCTTTTTATAAAAATATGGTTCATTTTTTAACAAAAATCATATAAATCAAACTTTCAAACTTCTTACAAAATATAGAAAAATTCCACGAACCTTTATATAAATTTTGAGCTTTTTAATCAGAATTTTTATAAAATTTTTGGGTATGCAGTTATAAGGTCAATAAAATTTTGGTAATATAAGTGCAAGTTTGCTAAAAAAATCGCATTGATTTTTAATATTTCTTCTTTTTTTGTTGCTGACGGCGTTTTTAACTATTTTCCATATAAACATGAATTTCTTGTGGAAGAATATGCGCAAGACCATTTCAAAAGAAGTTTAAAAAAATCAACCCCAGTTTTCCTTAATGAGCCTATTTATATAAAACAAAGCAAAAGCCCTCAGCAACAAAAATAGTAAAATTCAATGCCATTTTTAGCCACTTAAAACTTGCATTTATTTTTATAAAAATTCTGACTCAAAAGGTCAAAAGTTGTATGAAAAATTGTTGATTTTTTTTAAATTCGGTATAAAGTTTGATTTATACGTTCTTTTTTTAAGCATGAACCATATTTGTATAAAAAAATAGCAAACAAATTTTAGCTTTAAAAACATTATAAATATTAACAAGTAATTTTTAAGCAAAAAGCAAAACCGACTTCAATTCCCATATGAAAATTCAAGATTATCGTTAATTTCTTCAAGATCCAATGTACGGATCTAAACCAAATTAGTATGGGATTACCCTTAAGGTACCACATTTTCTTTAAAAACGAATTATAGAAATCGGAGGTTTAAAAAAAATAAAAAATATTCCGACGAATTGATAACCTTCTCATTTTTTGAAGTCGGTTAAAAACAAAACACCATTCATACGCCTGTGAGCGCCAATACTATTGCCCTTAGCGTTACCAATACATACTTAACTAGACTGCATCGCCACCTGGCGGATCAAATTATGATCTAAACTATCCACGTCTTCATTCAAAAACACACGTACCGGAGTATTATATATATGTACATATAAAGGCGCCATATCCCCTTTTCCAATAGCCCCACTGTTCTCCATGAGAATTGGATTGATTTCGTATATGCCCATACCAAGTTTTAGTAATCTCCCATGAGTATGGTATTGAGACTCTACCATGAATACTTCCAGAGATATTCAGTATGAAAATTCAGTTTAAATGGGGGTGTCATGCCCCTTTTTCAATAACCAAAGTTAAGTAAATAGCCGCATGTTAGGTACATATGTTCCATTGTCCTTAGACTTATATTTGCTCAATTTCGAGT
>NW_016164255.1:4328-22041 GCF_001687245.7 Rhagoletis zephyria | reverse complement strand
CATACTCAAAAAAATTCGGAAAAAATCTGAATAAAAAGTTTAAGATTTAGCTGAAACTTTGCAGACTTTTTTATAATTTTTGCATAAAGTTTGATATGTGGACTTATATGGTGTTTGTTATATAATGAGCTAGACTTGTATGCAAAAATAATAAACATTAAAAAAATTGTATTATGAGTGCACTCTACAATAAATTGAGTTATGAATTTTTTGTTACACCGAAGTTGTGTAAAATGAGTACATTAACAAATTTACAAAATTTTTTAAATATTTTTTAGAATTTTTTTTAGTATGTAGTTTTGTAGCCCATTAAATTTTAGTACAATAAAGTGCAGGTTTCAAGCTACTGCAAAATTTCGTTGATTTTTTATATTTTTTATGCTGACGGATTTTTGCACCTTTTTCTTATGGAAGAAAATGCGTAAACTTGCATTTTGTTATAATAAAATTTAAAAAATTTGTATATTTGTAATGTACTCATTTTAGTCAACTTCGGTGTGACAGAAAATTCATAACTTTAGTGGCAACCACTTCTGCTTAAAAAACGTCACGGACGACTGAAAACATCAATTTTCTATTTATGGAGAGTAGAAGACCCCTACACGAGAAACTTTCCATCAAGGTCCCGGCCATCCAAGAAAAAATTCAATGCTATCTCCCTTTATCAACCCAGTCAGCCCCTATGGAAATGTGTATAGATAAGAAGTCACTTGAAGCCATTTTGAGGGCCCGATAATTGATATAATAAGGAAGGAAATCGAAGATTTCAAGAATTTTAGAGTTTGCACTACCTAAGCTTGTTAGGTTTCTGGTTTCTCTGAGCTTAATTGCAGAAGAAATCGCTTTGGGCGCGAAACCCCATCTGTTAGCAATAGCTACCCAGACTTCCTCACTATTTCTCATATTATTATATTTTCGCAAGAGCTTCTGATCTAGGATAGGGACCCTATGCTGCGTCTCTGTCGGTAAGCTGCAGGCGAACATCCCGAATGGAGGGAAGAAGTTCGTGGAAGATCATAAACTTCCAAGAAAAAAAGGCTAGTTTTGTCTTATTAAGATGTATGGCGTGACCGTTGTTAGGTACCTATTTGGTTTAGATAGGCATCGGCAATTTCCTTACAGAATCTCTTCTCCAACAAGTCGTGGACGACCACATACCGTTGCAGGTTACCTCAGTCCCCTCTACGCTCACTTTGTGAATGAACGCCGCCGCAATCACAACTTTACAATTCATTTACAATTTCAAACACGCTTAAAGAACGATTTCGATTTAGGCCAAACAGGCTCTCCAGCATCTTTAGTAGGAACGAAGGCTTGGCTAAATGTCATTAAACGCGACGAATATGCAGCTCGTTGAAAACGACGGAAGATTCTTCAGAGGATGTTTTAGAAGGAAAATAGGCATTGAGGAGTAGCTTTTGCCACTGCTCACTGCCCATCGTCCAGTTTCCTGATTTGTTCCACAGGTAGCCTATGGGAGAGGGCCTTGCAAAAATGCGTCTACATCTGAAGGATATATGGCACAAATAATTTCTTCGTCCTTCCGCTTTTGGACTTGAGATCCCCAGTGAAGTTTTTTGTTAAATTATCCATTAGGGAACATTTTTTTCTGCGAGCTCTCTTAAAGAGTCGTCTGCTTGACGAAAGGATTTATCATATATACCTATGTACATATATGACTTAAATAGGAAGCATGAGAAAAAATTGGCCAAAAAAAACGTAATATTAGCAGCAAAAATTACCTACTTAGCGCTGTTTTCTCAAGTAGGTAGTAAAATTTATCTGCACCTTAAACACAAATATTGCTCTGAAAAAATTTACTTAAAAGATAGATAAATTTCATAAGCTACTTGAGAAAACGGCACTTAAAGACCCACAACATTTAACATCTGCATTACTCCTCAAAAGTAAATAAAATGAAGTTCGCTTTAAGGAAACATTACTTACATAAATGCATAAATTAAGTGAGAAAAAAAGTTGCTTTATCCACCTAATTTCATATTTTATTTTTGCTCCACAATTTCTTTTGTAATTTTATTTTAATATTTAATTGCACTGAGCCCCCACATACACTCCCAAGAGCTGTGTGTTTTCTCATCACTCACGCGATTTCTGCTCATTTATTCTTAAGACTTAATACTTTTGCTTAAGTTATGCAAAATAATTAAAAACTTCAGACAGACTAACTTTTTACGCTTTTTTACTTTACGCAAATCTTACGGCGGCTATGGATGGGTGTGAGTAAGTCATTTGCTGGATATTTAAAACAGTAAATTTAATTATTTTACATTCCTTGTGTGTCTTAGGGCATTAAGTGTTGTGTGCTAAGGAACAAAAGGCAGACATAGAGCAGACTGAGCGAGGGAGAAGAATAAAATTATTGGAAGGAGGATTTTTCATAAAATTTCCAAGGCTCATTAATAGCGACCTGACTTTGACTTTAAGCGTTGATTTATTATTATTAAATTATATTTTGGTATTTTATTAACTAATCTTCTAATATTTGGAAAAACATACAAAAATTGATGTTTCCACTACACGTCCACGTACAGCATGAAGTTTTAATATTTCACTTTTAGCGCCCAAATGTATGCTATGTTTTCTGCGTTTCATAATAGGATAATAAGCTGTTTCCAAATTACTATGTTTTCCGGGCTGTAGTTCATGCCATAGTACATACAAGTACTGAGTTCCTCCGTGAAAATTCGAACGGCAAGACAGTGCTGCACTCATGGCGATGACTTGAAGCAATCTCCACTTTGGTTTGGGATAGTCTTCTGCTCTTAATAAGCACCGCATCATTGGACTTCCGGGTCACTGCGGATATATGGACATTCGAGTAGCAGACATTTTAGTCAGAAAAGAGACAGTACAGCTCAAGTGTTCCTCTTTGGAACCTCCTCACCTGTATGCACCTAGCTGCCATCAATAAGGCAGTGCATGAAATTGATAAGGGAAGTAAATATGTCATTAATCTGATAACCAGGCGATAATATGCGACTTGAGCATGCACACATGCATATGAGTTAGCCAAGCAGGATAGCACCGAGTCGGTTTCGGCGAGAAATGAGAAACTGTGTGTACTTTTATATGTGAACCACTCTTAGCCAGATGGTATCTTGCCAGCACAGCTAGGTTTAGGCTCACAAACGCAAAGCTTTCTATTATTGAGGGGTGCCCTGAAAGGACACTGTTTGGTAGGAACGCATTCGCTGAGGCTTAATATTACACCAACATCTCACTATTACAGGTGTATCTCTTAAAGTGTTCAGCTTTTGCGAGGCAGCGGTACAAGCCCTGATCATGTCTGAAGAGTAAAATGCGTATGTACTTCATCAAGCTTAACCCAATCTATTCCGCCTTGTGCCTTGTCATTGGTTTGTCATTGCTTTTGAAATACGGATATCTAGCATCACCTCTTAAAGATACGTATACGCCTCCGGTAGTTAGGGTTACGTTAGGTTGACGTTGGAAGGAGGCACACTTAGGCCATAACAACAGCGTAATAGAGGCTCCATATATTCTACTTTTTCCTAGAAGTAAAACTAAGTAGTCATTCTGATGAAGGTCACGGAATTGAGAAAGTAGTGATGAAACCCCTCGCCAATTCAGAACAGTGATAAGTACTTAGCCAAAAATACTTCGAGCGAATACGTGCCAACGTGAGGAGCAGTAAATGAGGGGCCATTCATTTTTGTCCTATTTTTTTTTTGCTGAGTCAACGCTTTTTGTGATAATTTTTGGTGTTGTGCTTCCAAAAATGCTTTGTTTGTGAGCCAGCTGAGATAATGGGTGCGCACCCCTGGTCTAGATGACTAAAGTTTTGAGGAAGACATTCCAAGTTCTGGAATGTCCAAATCTCGTATCACTCAACTGCCTTACAACTTCGCTGTAATTTTCCAATTCAAGCTTACCGCCTCGGTACATGGAAAAACTTTTCCAATACAAAAAAGGTTTTAATTTTTAATTAACTGGCTCTCAAATATTTCTGCTAAGTTACTTCCTGAGGGCCTTGAAACTTATGTGACTACATATGTCAGTTGTTGAAAACCTGAGCAGTGAATGTCCTTGAGCGAACTAGTTCCGCACCAATCTGGAAACACGACGTAATCCTACATGGCAAACATTTGCATATGTAAATATGTATATACTACACACATACATCCATATAGATAAGCAACCACGAAGGCTATCAAAAGAAAGTGCTTATAAAAGGTGTATAAATAAATATGTACATAGATAAAAATAAATATGTATAAATAAATAAATTCATTTAACTGATGCATAGGTATATACATACATACAAACATATTTACCTAGATTTACTGCTACCTTATTACGCTACTTCCGCACATTTTCTTTTGAGCGCAATATTTTACTAGCAAATATGGCATAAATTGCAAATACAAACACACTTATAGATACATATTTACATACGTGTATATGTATGTACTTCACACACTAACCTGTACATTTATAACAACCACCTTTAAGCGAACTTGGTTGGCAAAATGTCTTCCAAGACATTGAAGCGTTATAAATTTAATTCAAAATGTGCGCATAAATTAAGCGCATAAGCGTGAAAGTGTCTGCAATTACAATGTGTATTACGGTAAAATGGCTACAAAATGGAAATGGTTATGCTAGATAAGTAAATACCTACATATGTATTTACATAGAAGCAACTTGGTTGGTAAAATGTTTATTTTAAAATGAATGATTTTACAAGTGGTTTATAAAAATTTGACTATTTACTCGTCAACGTTTTTCTTAGTCAGGGGAACAGACGTTATAAGACCGCAACCAAGATAAGAATTCATGACTGTTAAATAGTTAAGCTATATGAAATGAAACAACCGTTTTGTGCGATAAAAAAAAATCGGGTTTCATGGTTTCAAAAAAATCGTCAAAATACATCAAAAAAAATCGAGTCAATCACCTCAATAAAGAGTCAATAATCAGAATCAATGGTAAAATAAGCGAAGCTCCAGTTTAAGTAAAAAAAAAAAACAATGAAACCACTGACAAGAACCAGTCCCGATGTAGCACCACCAAGAGGTCTTTTGATACCCCAGGAGGAAGAGAACCAATCATGTGGCAGTCTTCGTACTCGAACTTTGTTTTTGTGTGCCGGTATTATCTATGGTACGACGTGTAAAAATGGAGAACCGGTTTATCTCAGTAAGTAATTACGCTTCGGATCTCGGATGTCTAGCAGGAAAAGTTATAGAAGTCACTTGAGCTATCTCGCATGTAGTACGATCGAATGATAAGCAACATGAGGCGTTTTCGTCTTCAATGAACCGTAGTTGTCACATGAAGAAAGCGAACAGGTCCGAATAGACATAATTCTCCCTGCATAGTTTTCACACCCCTCCTTAAGTTCATCACCATCACCATGACCATTGAGCTCTACTTAGCTTTCAAATGGCATTCATCACGGCAATAGGTAATGCCGTATACAGCGCCACCTATTGGCAAGATCGTAGGAAGCTTATTTCGGACCCATCCCCTGAGCAGTATTTAACATTAAAATATCGGAAAAATGAACACAATCAACTACTACCAACAAACTCTCTTATGAATGTATGTATGTATTTGATTTGTATGCATTAGATATGCAATAATTGCATCATTGTGCTTATACTTTAAAGTACATACATATGTAAGTATATATTTACATTAATGCAATGTACTATTTACCCTTCTAAGGTGAAACGTAATACTGTTGCACATCCGTCGAATTAAATTTTAGCCTCAACCATATCTTTTGAATGTATAGAGGTGTGGTTGACTAACTGCATACATATGTACATATGTACATTAGCTGTGCTGTGCTACTTGGCACTGTTGCACGTTTGTAGCTCAGATAATAAAGCGACTAAATATGCATACAAACACACAAAAACTTATATACAGTTAGCGTCAAAAATATGCATACCCTGACGTTTTGGCGAGTTCATTTATTTATATTTTCCATACCAAATTTTTCTAATTTTTTCAAAAAATTATAGTTCATTCAGCAGCGAAAATCACAAGAATCATTTTTTAAATTTCGTACAATTTTTTTATTTCACACAGAACTCGGGAAAATGCAATTTTCAATTTTTCAATTCTAGTTCTTAGAAAAAATTTGAGTACGCAGTTTTGCAGCCGATTAAATTTAGTAAAAAAATTTAGTGAAAGTGCAATTTTAAAGTCGTTAAAAATCACAGTTCAGTTTTAAGATTTTTTTATTGATAGTGTTATGCATTTCAATATCAAAAATCAATGGTAATTCTTAGCGATTTGAAACTTACACTTTATTATATTGAAATTTAATCGGCTACAAAACTGCATGTTCAAGTTTTTTTCCTAAAAAATCGAATTGAAAAATCGAAAATTTCTTCGTTATTCTTGCACTTTCCCGAGTTTTGTATAAAATTAAAAAATGGATTCTTGCAGTTTTTTCTGTTGGAAAAAACTATATTTTTAAAAAAAATAAGAAAAATTTGGTGTAGAAAATATAAATAAATAAAATCGTCAAAACGTCCAAAAAGTAAGGGTATGCATATTTTTGACGCTGACTGTATGTATACTTATACATACAATGGTGTCATACTTTGACGATTTTTGCATATGAAAAATGTCTTTTGTAGCCAAATTCACCCACAAGCTCCACCGCCGTCCTACCTCCTGCCCTTTTTTTGTTGTTACTGTTTTTTACTTATCTTTATTTTAGAAATTGCCAACATTTCTTATGCAATTTACTAGCCGGGTCAATGAATAATTCAAATGATATAATACAGGTTGTTTTCATTTGATTGTAAAGCCACAAGTGAGCGAGTAGTAAAGTGCATGTGAATATAGTTGTGTGCATATATATTTTGCATGCTTACATGGAGTCCAACGTTGCGCCACTGTACTCCTGCTACAAGCCGCCCTTTACTCAACGTACTATATACACATACACTGCTGGAACAAAATATTGGCACAGCAAATTTTTCACAAAATATTTGCAACGATTTTTATTCGAATACTTTTCCGCAGATTTTGTATAAAAATGTGGGTCATTCTACAACAAAAACCATAAAAAAATAAATCCTAAACTTTGTGCAAAACTCGCGAAAATTCAGCAAATTTTCATGCAAATTTTCAAACTTTTTATCCGATTTTTTAAATTTTTTTTAGATTTGTTGCATTGTTGGATTTAGATTTTTTAGATTTGTAGCTCAATCAATTTTATTATAACAAAGTACAAGTTTTAAGTAGCTAGGAATTACCGTTGATTTTTTGGCAATTTTTTTTCACACAGTCTCTTCCACACAAAAAATTTGTATTTAAAATAATTTATATTGAAAAAATGCAAAACACTTTCAACAAAAAAAATTTTCAAAAATCAATGCGATTTTTCATTTTCATTTCATCTAATTAAAAATTTGAAAATTTGCATGAAAATTTGCTTAATTTTCGCGAATTTTGCGCAAAGTTTAGAAATTATATTTTTATGTTTTTTGTTGTAGAATAAACCAATTTTTTATATAAAATTGGCGGAAAAATATTAGAAGAAAAATTGTTGCATATATTGTGAAAAATTTGCCGTGCCAATACTTTGTTCCGGCAGTGTACATACGTATGTATATATAGTTATGTACACATAACCTAGCATTTCGCGCATTTTGAATTTTCGCAAATATTTTACAAAACGTTACGGTTACGTTAGCTAGCATTGTTGCACAAACGTCTTTTGTTGCAAGTACGTATAGCTACTCTTACGCCTGCTTGCATTGTTCTATTTTTTGTGCCATTTTGCTGTTGTAATTTTCCGCCCTTTTTATGCCTAAGCCATGCTTCGTTTACTCGACGTTGGATTCATAAATTTATATCTATGAAGCACTTGCTTTTATACTGTTGCAACTCTTCTTTCTTTGTCTTTATTATGCATTTATGTTGTTATTGTGGTGGAGTTTTTGTTATTCAAAAATTTGTGTTGCATTGTTTGTGAAAAAATTGTTGTGTTACTTGCCACAGTGGTAGCCTATTTAATTTGTACTTATGTTGCACTTGTTATTCTTGTAACAGTGAGTCAAGTTGCTATATTTTGTATTTGTTTTATTGTTGTTGTTGTTGTTGTTGTTATTAGTGAAAAGCAATTTCCCGCCTAAACAAAGCCAAGGATCAATGTGAAGTTCCTGTTGAAAAATGGTAGGAAATAAGTAGGCAATTGTGCGGACTCGAGAAAGCGTGGCGGTCTAACTTAACTAAACGGTGTAGTGGAAAGCGTACGATGTGGCAAGTAAGGACTTTATTGTTTTAAGTAGGCAAGTTAAAAGTAGCTTTCTCTGGCGTTATCAGCAAGATAATCACAGCTGTAATGAATAGAGTTCAGACAAAATACCTAGGGCATAACGAGGGCCAGACAAAAGCTCATCCCGGCCACGCACTAAGGGTTTTCGCATGTTGGAACCCACTCCATTTGTTGGCAATTATAACTTTGAAGTAGTGAAGGAATTGGCGGAGATCTTTGGTGATGATCCAAATTGTCAAACTGGAAATGAAATTACTTTCATGATGGCTATAAAATAGTAAAAAACGGTGCTTATCTCGCTTCATCTGAGAGAAAAGAGCTAGGCGCCGTAGTCGGGTGTGGAGAGATGCGTAGTAACTACCAGTCGATAGGTCATGGGCTTGATCCTTTCCTCGAGCAACATCCAAAATTTACAGAAAATATCGAATGCTTTCAGAAAAAATATTTCTATACTTCTTGAAAGTTGGACGGGGCAGGTGTCGCCTGAAGAGCATCGCCGATCTTTCGGCCAAGGTGACCGCTACTATTCGAGATTAAGTGAATTTATTTACCATGGAAAGGGAAAGATCAGCAAGTGGCCTCAGTGGTTATCAGCGTTATTTTGAAGTACGCAATATCTGAAAATATCAAGATCACTGCGCTGGACTTATTTTTTCATAAAAATATACTTCATTCAACAGCAAAAACCACAAGAATCAATTTCTTAATTTCATACAAAACTCGAGAAAATGCAAGAAATTTTCATAAAAATTTTCAATTTTTCAATTCGAAAAAATTCTCAAAAATCAACGATATATACTAAAATTTTTTAGGATACAAGACTGCATACTCAACTTTTTTCTAAGAAATCGAATTGGAAAATTTAAAATTTCTACAAAATTGTGTGCATTTTCCTGAGTCCTATATGAAAAAAAATAATAATAAAAAATTTGGTGGTTTTGGTTGTTAAATGAACTATGTTTTTATTAAAAAAATAAAAATTGGTATGGAAATTATAAATAAATAAAATCGTCAAATCGTCAGGGTTTGCATATTTTTGACGCTGACTGTATATTGACATTGATAAACGTAAATAGTTGAGGTACTCAAAGGACACTGCCTCTCATCAGCCCACGTTTAAAGTATGTATATCTGCAGAGAATGATTGACTAGTTGTGTTCTAAGCCACGAAAGGCAAAGAAATCCGTTGATTGCAATCCTTCCCAAAATAGTATCGAGACTTTTCGGCTTTACGGAAAGCTGTCATTGTAATAAAAAAAATAAAGAAGTTTAAAAAAAGAAATCTACATTCGACAAGTTTTTTCGCATCAAACTTTAATTTGGCTTCAGTATTTTTTTCTATGCAGTTACTTAAGTCTAACAAATATTTATACACAAAAGCACAACTTTAATGCAGCGTTTACCAGCTGTTTGGCAACTTGTCAGTATTTTACAAGATTGGCATATGATTGGCATGTATTTCCCGTTAAATAATTTAATGCAAAATATTTTTAGAGGCGTAGCCAAGGTGAATGCTACTTCCATTACTTCCAATAATATATGCATATGAGGAGGTTATTAAGTTTACATTAAAATCTGTTAGCTATTAAACTAAATATTACTAAATACTCATAAATACATATTTTGTATGTATGGGCAGGGAAAATTTTGTATTTTTAAAGTCAAACACGGCAAGTTTGTGAAGATATAAAATTCTTCATAATTAAGTTCGCTGTGTCCTTCGCTACCACTAACAAGTAAAATACAAAAATCGGTATATGTATGTATGTACATATATATGTATGTATGTATGCATAAAGGCAATAATAATCGAGTGACAATTAAATTGAGAGCAATTGAGTTACATGTGCATTTATTCGCATATCTGTACATTAATTTATGATTGCACTTTCAGACAGAAGTACTTTAAATACTACATACATATCGCTAGCTTCAAGTGAAAAGTTGATAAGTCCATATTTTTATATGGGCGGCAAGAGATATTAAAAAATGCATTCCTTCGAAAAGGATTAAGGTACTTGTTTTAATCTTTTTTTCTCGTTTATATTCAATGAAATGCAAATTTTCTAAGTTCATAGGATAGGATCAAAATGATACGGAATCTTTTAATTAACATCAAATTTATATGTTTCGTATCGAGTTTTGCTTTGCTTTAAACACGCTTAATATTATAATAAAAAAGTTTTGAGAAATACTTGAAAAAAATACCTATACGAAGTTTTTTCCGCTCCTGTAAAATTTTTAAAAATGGACTTTGGCAACTTTCCCCCTTAAGCTAGCCATATATGGAATATACTTTTGCCATACTCATATGTACACGTAAACCTTTGTAAGTGTGTATATGCAGAGATATCGTTTTTCGTAATTATTATGTGACATTTCATCTGTCACTTAATTTTCAATTTTCCATAACTTCTTTCATTGTAGTTAAAGCTACATGTGCATATACACATAAATATATATATTTACATATACAGATTGATATTTTATTTTTTCATTGCTAACGCGGCTTTTGTATAATATCTTTGCAACACCTACCAAACCAAATTAGAAGCAATCATAAATTGGTGTTCAGCAATAATCTTATTTGGAAAATTAAGAAAACCCGACTTGAAAAGAGGGTTTACAATAGATTCAATCTACAAATAAAGTACAACTATCAAATAAAAAAAAAAGTAAGTGCCCTGGGCCACACTGGAAAAGTGAAACCTATCAATATATTATTTCTTTTTATCTTTATACTCTATCGATGGAACATCTATCAAAATATTGATAACAAAATCTATTAACATGGAACATCTAACAAAATATTGATAACAAAATCTATTAAAAGATCGAAAACAAAATCGATGAAAACATCGATTAAAATATTAACCAAATATCTATAAAAAATTCTATGAGGAATATCGATGGCAACATCGATAAAAACCATCAATAACAAAATTCGGTAACAACACCGATAAAAATTTCAATAACAAAATCGACAAAAATTTCGATAGCAAAATAGAAAGCAAAATCAAAAAATTTCGGTAAAAATATTGATAACAAAATTGATAAAAATATCGGTAACAAAATCGATAGACAAATATCGATAACAAAACCGATAAAAATATCGATTGTTATTATTTCCGTTGCATCATTTCCGTTGCACCATTTGCGTGTGCAATTTCTGTTGAGCTTGCCAATTTACTCCCAACCAACCGCCGCTAAAGGAGTTTCACTTCAAAAATAAAATATAGTAAATTCCGGTAAAAAAAAATGGTAAGTTCGGATGCATATGGACGAAAAGGTAGTGATTTAAAATTTTATCCTTGAATATCCTTGACATTTTTAATTTTTTTTTATCTATATGCTCAAGACTAATATACACACGACCATATCCTCGAATTCCGTCCTTTTATTTTAATTAGGTAAAAAAATGAAAATGATTAAAAGGCAAAAAAAATACTTTTTTTTTATTTTACAAATTTTTCTTTCATTTGGTACCTTTATTGTTGTTCTACATTGCACTCATTTTTAAAATAGTTTTTTTGATTTAATAGTATATTTAAAATCTAAAAGTTCTTTAAAAAATTCTGACGTGTACTCATAAACCATCCACCCAATTTCTGGGTTTCGCGAAATACCGAAGATTGCATAGGAGGGTTATAATGACCCGCATGGTATCACAACAGGCACACAATCTAAGGGCATAGGTGTGCTAGTGGGATCACTGGCAGTCACGACAACCTAACCTTACCTAACCTCAATTTCTGAAGGATTTCGTTACGCTGAATCCGAATCTGCCCGTAGAATTGTTATATCACGTTAGGTTTTTGAGATATCCTAACCTAAATGGTAAAAAAATATTTGAGGTTATGTAGCATCGCAAGTACTTATTTAAATTTTTTCACAGAAAATTAATAAAAGTATCTTTAAAAAATGTTCCCCTTTGGAATGCCGTTGATTTTGCCTAAATATCTCTTTTTTCGACGAGATATCTTGTGTCTTGTTGGCCTCTGTAATTTTTGGAATAGAAAAAAAAAAATGATAACTACCATTAGGGTTACATTTAATAAAATTTTTTATTATGAAATTTTATATTTATTTTAAGCTTACTGGTTCATATGCCAAGGCACTCAATTACCACTTTCGGCAAAACATATTAACACACATATGTAAGTATGTACATATATGCATATGTGTTTGTAAAATTGATACGCTGGCACATCGTTAATTACATTATGTATTGAGCCAAACGAATTGCTCGCTTATTTCGTTTTAATTGAATCTGTCAATATTATTGGCCACTATGGCGAATATCGAAATTCAAACGTTGATCGAAATATGTACATATGTATGTAAGGGCTTCTTTTTCCCCTGCAACCTCGTATTTTGCCGCAAAATTCTGTTGACCGGTTTTTTTCCAATTTCTTTAGAGTACATAATCAGCCTTATCACGAGTCTCATTTTCCCCGAACCGGCTCACTTTTCACTTATTGTTTCCGTGCAATTACTATGGGCGGATGAAAAATTTTCGGGCGAATTTTTTTCGGTCGCAACTCAGGATAGGGCGGAATATTTTTCTTATTAGGAAGCTCTAAATTTGTATAAGTAAATTTGAGCTGTTTATCTTCAGCGAATCTAACGTCGAGCGGAGCTATCACTCACCCATCAGATGAAACACTGTATTTCGATGTATAAACGTGACACAAATATACATTGGTGCATCTGCCAGAGGCTTCTGACGACCGTGAGAGTACTGGTGGTGACCCCTGGATGTACTAATGAACCGCCCATTGGTTCCTGGGCCCATTGGTAAATCGTCAGGTGGCTTTTGGCTGCAGTAAGACTACAGGTAAACGCCGATGGATACTGTGGTAATGCTTCTGTTGTCCGCTGGTTATGACTCACGAAGAGTGATCGGGCTTTAGTGTAAATGAATGCCGTTCCCGCCAGTGTTGCCAGAAATAAATATCTATTTGGAGCTAGAATCTCCAAAAAAAAGGGCTAGAAAGGGCTAAGTAAAAACATTTTAGAGCTAAGAAAAGTGCTAGTTTCATTATTCATCGATTTAATTTTTTTTTTATTTTAGAACGAATTTCCAAAAATTTATTTGTTTAGGTACATATGCAGATACAGTATTCATTGTAAACAAACATTCTTAGCTTAAAACTCTTAAAAAGAAAACGTAAGAAATAGTTACATTACGAATTCATTAATTACACTAGTTTACACGAAAAAATTAAATTGCTGAAAAGTGTTTTTTTTTTAGACTAATTTAGGGGCGCTAAACATGAAAATACGTCTCACTTATTTTCCCAAAAAATCATTTTCTTGATATGGGCAAAAACCTATTTTCTAGGGCTTTTGCAATCATTGCAAAAAAAACTCCAAAAAAGTAATACAACTAATCTTCTCTGAACATCTTATGAAAGATATATTTAGCCTCCATGCGCTGATGTATTTTTTGTGTCAATCGGAATAGTACTCGTTGAGTTTCAGGTGTTTAAACTCGAAATATAAAGAAATTTTCAAGCCTTTTCGAAAATTGTTCATTTTTATTCCTTTCAGTTGATAAACTTTCTAAAAAAAATATATAAATTAAACACGTTAATAAAAGCGGCCACTTTCAATTTTTGCCACAACCACTCTTTCAGTTGAAAATGTGTTTTTCCACACAAACAGCAGAAATGTTAAAATTTAATGTTTAAAATTAAGTTACGATTTTTTGAGCCTCAAAGGGCTGTTATCTAGACTATAAGCAAATTTCTGGGGCAATTTAAGATAAAAGAGCTAAATCTAGCCGCGAAAGCAGAAGATGGCAACACTGGTTCCCGCACGCACTACGAGAAATTGTACTGAAGTGAGTGTTGTCAGATGGCAGCTAGTATAGCCGTACTGGTCGTGTGCCAGGCTTGTGCATCTCCTTCTGCAACCTTTCCGTTGCTCTACTTTTGTTGATTTTTTAGATCCTGTATAGAGCAGCAGCGTGCCAGTTCATCTTACCTACAAAGAGTGCTGGCATTTTAAATACACCACTGTCCTATACTTTAAAGGCAAGGTTTTAGGCGCCGTTAAAGAGGAGAAGAATAAAAGCAAACAACGTATTTCCTCTTCTTATTTGCTACTAGAACAATTTGTCGGTATTTGTCGAGACCAAAGACCTTTTCCGATTTCCTATGTCCTTTGCAAAGTTTTGTCAAAGCAGACAGGACCTTCTGCACTTGGTTCTTCCATTTAATTTTAAATGCGATTCGTTGTGAGATCGAAGGATATTTTCAACGAAGCTTCGTCAACGGGACATACGACATGTACAAGTCAGCACAATGTGAGTTTTGCAGGGATCCAAAATTTATATATATCGTTGTAGTGGTAGGTTCTCCTCGTACTCACAAAAGCGGCTTTGAAATCGACAAAAATGTGACGTTTATCGACTTGAGTGTATGGATTTTACACACTTGGAATATGTAGTCAATGATGAGTTTTCAAGGTCTGAAGCCATACTGATAAGGTCCAGAGAGTTGACGCATGAAAGACTTTGGCTTTTCGATTTCGCACAGCATCGGCGATGGACGTTATATGCAACACGAAGAAGGTATATTCAGCGGTAATTGGTGAATTGATGCAATTAACCAAATAAAATAGAATAAAATTGTGAAGACATCTCTATGGTTTTTCGTCAAGCAGATTGTCTTCTTATATAAATAAAAAAGAATTAGCAATCGACTATTTTTTTTAATGACCTCCCAAAACATGTTTATTCTTATCTGTATACATATGTACATTAGACTGCGTCACTCCCCATACAAAAACAAAAAAATCGGTACTGTTTTTCCCCTGTAATTATAAAAGCTATTATATTTTAAGACTTCCACCAGAATATCTCGGAAAAATATTTAGATTTACGTGATCTGAACCGATTTGAAAATATCTTCAAAAATTTAGTTTTTTATTAATAAAAACGGTTCTTTAAGTATTTTTTGAAAAAAAAAATCACCTCAGATAACAAAACAGTTTTAGCTAAAAAAGTTGCATAAAAATATTTAAAACAATTTTTCAACGAAATCATAATACCGATTTAGATTTATGGGGTATCGTTGGTAAGGTATTTGTTCTCCCTTTTATTTCTTCGCAAATTGGCTCATTCAAACTATGAAAGAGAAAGGTAAAATAAACGAGCGTCATTCCATGTTGAATTAGGATGTGTTGGTGTTTGATAAAAAAAAAAATTGGGACGCTAATGAGTTTTTTGCAAAGAAATAAAAAGGGCGAGAAAGTACCCATCCACTGATACCTCTTAGGTTTATATCGGTAAAGTTTTGGAGCAGTTATTCAAGTTTTTTTTCATTGAATCTTTGAAAAAAGCTAAAAAAAACAGCATCAAAAATCCCATTATTATGATTCCGTTGAAAAAAAAAATATATTTTTATGTAGATTAAAGCTTAAACTGTTTTGTCATTCGAGGAGATATTTTCCAAAAAATCCTTTATTCATAAAAAACTCCATTTTTGGAGGTGATGCAGTCTAATGTACATTCATATTTAATCCCATTTTCACACATTCCACAATTGCTAAGCTTCAACGGTGAAAAGCTGACAAACACAAATATCATAACACTAACACACACACACACAAACACCTAAAGCAGTGCAAATAAGCACGCTGACAGCAATTGAACACTTGAAAATTCCCAATTCAATGGTTTTTTTTTTCAGCGATTTATTAGGTGCCAACCAGCAACAGTGACCAAATGCAACAGATTTTTTTTTTTTTGCTCTATATGCACATAGCAGAAATGCCTGCCACTACACGCGTGCAACACGGCGCATCGATGCAACTGCAACTTCATTGAAATTTTGAATTGTTTGATTTTATTATATTTTATTTGCGCCTTTTAGTCAAGTGTGGCACAAAAAAAAAAAACAGTAGGCTGTGGAATGCAGTCGACCTTTAAATGCAAAAGTCCGATAGTGCATGCGTACGTACTTTGTCCTATATGTATATTTATATGTATGTATAAAAACCGCCGTCACAGCCAAAATGCATGCAACCGCCCACACTTGCATTAATTTTCAGCATTTCAGTTGCAACAGAATGCAATGTATGGCAAAAAATATATAAAAAGCGATTGATGGGGGCTGATAAAAAAAAGAACAATATGCACAAAAAAATTGCTGGAATTTTGTGCTGAATAACGTTAAAAAAAAAAAAGAAAACAAAGGCAAGCGTAATAGCAGTTGATACATATCTTTGTGGTAAGTAAGTGTTGATGCAACATTCTACACCCATTCGTATAAACGAATATCCTTGCCCGAGCTTGCATTGGGTCATCAAGATATAACACAAAATGCTGCATCCTTGCACCTTGCCGGACAATATACACAAGTTGGCCGTGTGTGTGTATGCTACGACAGGCAGCAGATTGTTAGCACGCGCCGGATTGCCACACGCTTTTTTGCACATAAATTACCAGCCAATGAAGTATGAAGTGACCAGTTTAAAACGAAATAAAATTTAAAGTCAACATACCAAACGATGTGAATGATAATCTTTTTTTTGTTTTTTGTAAGTAGACTGAATTTTTTATGAAAATATGCAACGGCTAATAGTTTCCAGTTAGGAACGTTTTTTATTTCATTTTCAAGTCATATATGTATATCACCATTTTAAATAGGATTAAGTATGTAAGTAATTTTTGGACTTCTGCTTTCACACTAATGCTTAACAATTCTATGGAAGCTAAAATTCTCAAAAAAGAACGCCCCACAAGTGGGTTGTTTCCTAGATTTGGATTTGTATAGCTGCTCTAAATAAGATACTGAGTCGACGAAGAAAGCCACAGTTGCACTAAAGATGATAAATATAACTACATTTGTAGGTACCAGTGGTGTAGCTTTTGGGGAACAGAAGTAGATAAACTGGCAAGGGTGCACTAATTGGGCCAGAGCACTTCTTTGCTATAGGACCACAAAGCTTGAAAATGGGATTAATATAAAAGAAGCGACCGCTTACTAAAGTCAATAAGGATGAGTATACTATCTAGGGACCGTAAAAAATACATATTTTATTAAAAAAATCTCTATTTAACAAATATTTTTAGACTTTTATTTAATTGTTCCTTAAATAACAGTTATTTCTGACTTTTATTTTATAAATCTAAAACAACAATTATTTTTGATTTTTATCTAAATAATCTGAAAATAACAGTTACTTTTTACAAGCTTTTTTTTTAATTTTTAAATTATATGTCTTAGATAATAACGGGTGATTTTTTTGAGGTTAGGATTTTCATGCATTAGTATTTGACAGATCACGTGGGATTTCAGACATGGTGTCAAAGAGAAAGATGCTCAGTATGCTTTGACATTTCATCATGAATAGACTTACTAACGAGCAACGCTTGCAAATCATTGAATTTTATTACCAAAATCAGTGTTCGGTTCG
>NW_016164255.1:0-2892 GCF_001687245.7 Rhagoletis zephyria | reverse complement strand
TTTTTTTTGCATTTTCATTCATGCACTTGGTTTTGATATACTGCATTTAAATATACATACATACACAATAAATACATATGTACATACATTTGTATGTATGAATTGTAGGGTTGCTTCCCGAATGAGCGTATTGATGACCGAGCAGCGAATTTATTTGAAATAAACTTCTTTGTTTTCGTTTAATCATTCAGCAATGAAAAGGACGCCTATTTACTATAAAGAGTATTATCCAAGCATGCAAGTGAGAGTGAGGGTATTTACAAAGACAGAGCGAAACAAGATACTTTTTAAGTTAAGGAATATTTATTTTTGATATTTTTCTATGTAAATCTTAGTTAGCAGACAACTATATAGCAACAATTCTGAATAAGTGCGAAATTAACCCTTAAACACGTTTTCAGTTTTACTTATTCCTGGCTTGAGCGTATTTATTCAGAGACTTAATGTAGAATTTTCTTACAAATATTTTGTAGTAAATTTTAACCTGTTCTATGGGTATGTTTTATAGGTATTTTTTCCCCGTTTCCGCAAAAGCGACAAACACAGCCTATTTGTTGGGGAGTTAGAAGGTTAAAATGTGCCACAAAACTGTTCCACGTCGAATTTTACGTAGTACCGCTGAACACATTCTGCATCGAAAATGTAAGGTTGGCAAGGTTTCCTATGCCGATTTACTAAAAGAATGTGCAAAAACTCAAATGTATATGTGTATACTTTTTGTCCCATTTACCAGCATATGTTAGCGGAACCTTGTATATTTTTTTTTGTGCTCTAGTATAGTCTAATCACTCTTATAAAAAGTCGCTCATACGCCATGTCGTACAATCTTAGTAAGAATAAAACAACAGATACTGACTGATCGATGTGAAGCCAGCTAGAATCGGCATTTAACATAATCTACAAATCTACAGCGGTTATGACATTTACTTTATAAGTCAATTTTATTGGTGTAAAGCGAAATTTTCACAAACATTCTTCAGAGACTAGTATTGAGCAAAATTTAAAATGATTTTTTATTGCATAAAGAGTATGGCTTTTTTGAAAATCCTACAGAAACTTGGCCGCTGTGGCTCAGTGTTTAGAGGTGCATACTACCACTTCGCATGACCTGGGTTCGATCCCTGCCACGAGCTACAACTAAATTAGAATAAAAGTTCATTCTAAAAGCGGTCGCCCCTCGGCAGGTATTGGCAAACCTTTCGAGTGTATTTCCGCCTTGAAAAAACTTCTCATAAAATCCATTTGCCATTCGGAGGCACAGCATAAATTGGGGGAGAAGCGCAAATATATTATCATTAATATTATATACATATATAAACCTTAAACTTTCTCACCTACAAAGCTCAAATTGGAACCTCCTCAGCTTACTTTTATCTCACTTTTACTGGCCTTTTCAATTTGAAACTCTTAGATTTGATCCTACGCTCATGTGCTGAAAATGATCGATTAAATAAAACTATAATTTATTTCGCCGGTACTAATCAATTTCTGAGTAAGTTCAGTATCAAGGGCTTAAAGATGGGCTCTCATACTTTTCTGCAAATGTATCTTCTCAATTATATTCCACTAAAGTCGAAATATTCCCATAAGGAAACTTTTACCACCACAAAGCGGGCCTCATTCGCAAATAAAGTTTTAAAATAAGAACCAAACCTACAATTGCTTAAACTTAACTGGGCTATTCACAGCCTATTTGATAACGTTTTAAACGCACTTTATCTTATTTGGTATACATAAAATAATTTTAAAAAAAATTGGCCTAAATGTCCGTTACTTAGACAGGACTAAGACTCAGAGTTTCTAATAGCTTTAGTGTGAAAAACAAGAGCGTGAATATCTAATAAACATTAAATTCAAATCTTATCAGATTGCGCCATAATAGACATAGAAGTAAGATCTGCAGTCTGATCCTAGAAATTATCATTGAGGGATGCTTAAGCTGAATCAAAATGCTTAGGAGTAAAGAATTAAACAAGGATAGCCTATCGCTTCAAAACATCCGCAATTAGGGCTCCCAAGAGTACACTGTTTCTCTAACTATGCCGACTAGATTTTTTTAGTAGAGTTGGCACAAAACATTGTCTTTCTGCTCAGCGCACTAAAAGCACACCCCAGTTCCGTTTCTCTCTTACCGGGAAAAACAACGGTTAGGTATTGCTTCGCGAAGGGGGAGCAATGTTCTACACCTTCAATTAGCTGTTCAGTACAGGCGCAGCATACCCTTATATTAAAAAATCTGTACAGGGATTTTACGTCCCGGGCGTTTGACTTCATGTTTAGCGCTGCAGATGAGATTGGCACACCATACCGAAGTATGCTTTTCACCAAACCCACGTACAACTGCCAGCGCATTTGTTTAGGACCGCAGACATTCAGCATGAGACTCGAGAGCCCTGCTGCAACTTTTTCGGCTTTCTGGATGACATACATAGTCGATGTGTGACGTTGAAATGTCAGCCCTGTATCGGAAATGATGCCTAGGTGTTTCAGCATCTCCACTGATGTAATTTCCTAATCACAGACTTTAATGGTGGCTACTTCCCCTAACTGCCTAGTAGGGTATAAATGCTTTATACTTATTATTTTTAATGTATTTATTTGTACCCTATTTAGGCCTGCTTCGACTATATGTATATTACTAACGAGATATCATCATCTATACAAACAGCGACTATATAGAAAACTGCATAAGAATAATAGGCAATTTTCCAGCGCACAAACCTACACTACGACAAGTTAACAAATAATTTATAATGCAGCATTCTCCAGCTACTTACATACTTGCTCTCTTAAAGGAATTCAAAATATTCAAGCATTTCAGCACAAAACTACATCAATATTTTCGTACGTATGTAGATATGTTTGTATCGCATTTTAGATATTTATTTCCAC
>NW_016164254.1:29932-32485 GCF_001687245.7 Rhagoletis zephyria | reverse complement strand
TTATATGAAACCTAAGTTTCAAACAAAGCTCTGTTTAAACTATATGGATCTGACTCTTTTATATATACTATTCAAACAAATGACTTTTATAAGGATATTCATTATGATATTGATTTAAAATTTGATGCATCTAAATATTTAGAAAATAACTNGACATCTATTTAAGTAGTCTATCTGATTCTTAGTCATAATTTGAAATTTCCTTGGCAAGAAAATATAATATTCCTGATTCACTAGACATCTTATACTTTCTCCATACTTTGGTTCCACTCGTTCTATATTATTTATTTCATATATAGTATTTTCCTTCATATCCCTTAAAGGGAGATATTTAATATTAGAAAATTGAAATAACTTTTTTCATTCCGTTTTCATTTTTTTATTATTCTCGCTTTCAGCTTTAATAGAACAAAATCACTATTTCGTTTGATATAAAATATTCAATGTATTCCATTTTTATATTAAATTTTTAATGAGCCGAAGTGCTAGAACGAGAAAAAAACAAGTATCTTAATTCTTATCAAAACGATGTATTTTTAATAACCTGTGCTTCCTATATCAAAATATGAGTTTTCATAAAAAGTGGACTTAACAACTTTTCTCACTAAGTCAACAATATACATACATATAAAGAGATGAATAAAACATTTAAATACACACATATTTTTATATGTATTTTTTTTATATATTTATGTGGGTTCGTTATCACCCACTTGACATTAATACACTTATTAGCAGGGAACGGATTTTATGGAAATTGCCTTTTTTCTACTAAAGAGATAGAGTATATTCGATTAAGAATGTTCACGATTTAGCTTTCCCTGCTTCCATACATACACATTTGATGTTGCCTTTTTTAAGATATTTGCCTTTTTTTGCTTTTTCTACCTTTAGAAAAGTGATTATAGTATTTACAATTTTTTTTTTAAGATTAAAAAATATACACAAGCCCATGCGGCTTATAGAAGCGCAGGGACCTCTTGCCAAATTAGTGTTGGAAAAATTCAAAGCCGTTTTCTCAGCTCACGTAGGCTTGGAGATAATAAGGGGTGTAGATAAAATTGTAAAGGGCGAGGAAAACGCCCTTATTCCTGATAATATGAACGTTTCAAACGTTACATATTTAAATTGGGCTCCACTTGTATCAACTTACGTCGAGCGCACATTTAGTACATTCGAGGCTTTTCTTCGCGAAAATCGAATGAAAATGCTGCCAGAAAACTTCAAAATGCATCTTGTGGTTCAGTGTTACTACAACTATACAGATTAAAGTTTTATGAGTTGGAAACTCGAAAGGATAAAATAGTCAAAGATTCAAAGTACAAATTTTTCGTATAATGAAACTAGTTCATAGTTTTTCTCTTTTTACTTGTAATATAAACATTTTTAAAAAATGTATTTTTTGATTGTTCTTCGTATTTTCTGTATTTTTTTAGTGCCTTATTTTGCTTTTTTGCAATGCCTAGTGTCTTTTCCTGCCTTTTTCGCTATTTTTTTTGCCTTTTTTGCAATACCTAGTGCCTTTTCCTGCCTTTTTCGCTATTTTATTTTGCCTTTTCCAGCCTATTTCGTTATTTTATTTTGCCTTTTTTATAGGTTTTTAGGTCCTAAAAATCCGTTCCCTGCTTATTAGACAAAAAATGATGATGAAATCAAGGTCAAGGTTATTTATGTGGATTCGTTATCATCTACTTAGCATTAATATACTTATTAGACAAACAATGATGATGAAATCAAGGTCAAGGTTATTTATGTGGATTCGTTATCATCTACTTAGCATTAATATACTTATTAGACAAACAATGATGATGAAATCAAGGTCAAGGTTATTTATGTGGATTCGTTATCATCTACTTAGCATTAATATACTTATTAGACAAACAATGATGATGAAATCAAGATCAAGGTTATTTTCCACATTTTAATTGAAACATATTATGAAATATAAGCCGGGTAGTAAAAAAATTAATATATGTTTTTGTTAACAACACTGAATTCAAGGTTATTTTTTCACATTTTTAATTGAATCATATTATGAAATATAAGCCGGGTAGTAAAAAAATTAATATATGTTTTTGTTAACAACACTGAATTCAAGGTTATTTTTTCACATTTTTAATTGAATCATATTATGAAATATAAGCCGGGTAGTAAAAAAATTAATATATGTTTTTGTTAACAACACTGAATTCAAGGTTATTTTTTCACATTTTTAATTGAATCATATTATGAAATATAAATAGATTACTAAAATATATATTTATATATATGTTCTTTATCAGCAGTTTATTGTTAATATATTAGGCAAGCAATGATGAAGTCAAAGTTATTCCTATACTTGACGCAAATTTTTTTTTTATAAAATATAATGAAAACAGTTATGTATTTGTCAATGTTACTGTGGCTTGTTAACATTTTTTATTTTTAATATTTTTATTGAGCTTTGTACCACGATTGTTTATTAGGAAAAATTGAAAAAGCAACAAAGTCTAAGCGGTAGAAGTTATAGCACTATTTCGGAGATCACCACATCTCCTCATCAGACTTCTTTTT
>NW_016164254.1:0-28397 GCF_001687245.7 Rhagoletis zephyria | reverse complement strand
AGAAGTCTGATGAGGAGATGTGGTGATCTCCGAAATAGTGCTATAACTTCTACCGCTTAGACGTTGTTGCTTTTTCAATTTTTCCTAATAAACAATCGTGGTACAAAGCTCAATAAAAATATTAAAAATAGAAAACAGTTATGATTCTTTTATATATATATATATACATATATATTAATACTAAATAAAGATAAAACAATATGTATTGGTGTCAAACCGTGAAACCTTATAATAGGTATTGCACTTGCCATGCTCAATGGAAAAGTTTTAATATTAACGGTATAGCAACAGATAAAACCTTAGAGGTATTTTTTACTGCTGAAGGAGGGCTTAGATCGCAAATTTTATGTTTGGCTAGATCTCAACAAATACCGTCAAATCTTCCATTATTTCAATTTTCTCATAACCAACATGTTAAAATAGAAACTGTTGGCGGTATGATTGTAATAGTTGGTATAGTTTATGAAGGTGGTCAAAAAGATGTAAACTTAAATAGTTTTAAACCGACGTGCATTTTTAGTGAAATTGATGTGTTAGCTAGGCTGAAGAAGATATAATTTCATCAAATAAGCGGAAACTCATTAAAAATATTTTGGTGGAGATCTTAAAATATAGTAGATTTTATAATTCCAATGGAAAAATAATGGGATAAAACAACTAACAACTGGTTATATCATAATCATCATGGATTAAAATGGGAAGATGGTGATTCGACTTTAATGGCTGTTATTGAATATATCCATTCATTAATGAAAAGAAAAAAATATATATTCTATGCTAAAGGATTGGACAAAATCAGATGGATTCAACGTCAATCGGATACGATATTATTTTATATAGTTTAGATGATTTAAATTGTCCAAATTATAAGAATTTATATATTAACAAGTAATTTTTAGCAAAAAAAACCGACTTCAACTCTCATATAAAAAAAATATATATATATATATATCTCATGATCCGCTGATCGGATCTTAACCAGATTAGTATGGGACCTCCTCTGAGACACTACCTTTCCGATGCAAAACGAATTATCGAAATCGGTTGACGTGGTCCAAAGTTATGCGGTAACATACATAAAAAAAAGAAAAATGTTCCGATGAACTGATAACCTCCTCCTTTTTTGGAAGTCGGTTAAAAATATAAATATAAATACTTGTAAATATCATGAAAATTCTATGATATGTGCTGAGAAAAAGGTAATAAAACTAAGAAAATTTATTTCTTCATTAAATATCTAATAAAAAATAAATATAAATAAGTAATAAGTAATTATAAAATTTTCTTTTATTTCAAATTATATTTTATTTCTTCATTAAATATCTAATAAAAAAAAAAAATAAATAAGTAATAAGTAATTATAAAATTTTCTTTTATTTCAAATTATATTTTATTTCTTCATTAAATATCTAATAAAAAAAAAAAATAAATAAGTAATAAGTAATTATAAAATTTTCTTTTATTTCAAATTAAATTTTAGTTGTTCTCAACATCAACAGGCCTTTCCATTCATATATATATGTATATTAGACTGCACCACCAAAAAAAGTTGCGGTTTTTCCGCCGGCATTACTAAATTTATTATATTTTAAGACGTCCACCAAAATATTTCATACAAATATTAAGATTTAAGTGAGCTGGACCGATTTGAAAATACCTCCAAAAATCAAGTTTTTTATGAATAAAAATAGTTTATTAAAGAACTTTTTGAAAAAAGTCCCCTCAGATGACAAATTAGAATAAGCTTAAAAAATCTGCATAAAAATATTTAAAAATCTTTTCAACGGAATCGTAAGAATGAGATTTTTGATGCTGTTTTTTTACTTTTTTCAAAGATTGATTTACGAAAACCTTGAATAACTGGGCCAAGATGTTCTGATTTAGACTTATGGGATCTCAGTAGAAAGGTATTTTCACACCGTTTTTATTTCTGGCCAAAAGAAACGTCATTCGTGTCCCACATTATTTTTCGAATACCAAAACATCTTAATTCAACTTTGAATGAGGTTCGTTTCTCCTACCTTTCTTTTCCATCCTTTGAATAAGTTTATTAGCAAATAAATGAAAAGGGTGATAAAATACCTTTCCAATGACACCTCTTAAGTCTAAATCGGAAGAGTTTAGGTTCAGTTATTCAAGTTTTTCTTATACCAATCTTTGAAAAATATTAAAAACAGCATCATCTTTACGATTCCGTTAAAATTTTCTTAAATTTTTTTTTTAAATATTTTTATGCAAATATTTTATTTTTTAAAAAAAAATCTTTAAGAAACTGTTTTTATTCATAAAAAAAAACATTTTTGGAGGTATTTTCAAATCGGTCCAGCTCACTTAAATCTTAATATTTTTCCGAAATATTTTGGTGGAGATCTTAAAATATAGTAGATTTTATAATTCCAATGGAAAAATAGTACCGATTTTTTTTTTTATGAGGTGATGCAGTCTAATGTATATATATATATATATATATATATATATATAATACTTAATAATTACCTATGTGAGCATGTTAACACACTTTTCTAGCGGTGGAGCATCTATATTTCTGACGCATATTTCTAACTACATACCAACACACTTTACTAATTTCCGACATATAAACCACCTTGTATCGGATTTCCATCAGCGGTACACCCTGTGACCGATTCAGGTTCTGGACTCGGATTTATCATCGGCGACATCTTCCGGCTTTTAACTGAGTTCTGAACTTGGATTTCGATTGGCGACATCTTTTGGCGGAGCAGCAAAGCTTGCGCTGATTGAGCAACCGGAGCAGCAGCAAACCTTATGCCTAATGTGACCAACCGTACTTCTTTCGGAAGAACAGTGCTTTTTTTTTCGCTATTGTACTTCGTACTTCGAAGTACAGTCAATTGTACTTCTTTACGATATTTTGTACTTCTCCGATCTTCTGGATGATCGTCACATGGCCTGGGCGATAAATTCTTTCAAACCATGAACAATTTCACGTTTAAACCTACTTAATAAGGCTTACCTACCTGATCGCGTATGTAGACGACGGGGAACTTTAGGTTAAGGTACGATTTCTGTACACCCTTTTTGATCTGACTCAAGGTTACCTGAACCAGGTAACTAGGTGGCCAATCAACGGCGGCTGTCGTAGAATCCTAATATTGAGGAAAGGGTAGGAAAGGTGTCGATTGCCTTGTACTTCTGTAGGGGAGCTATCGGTAAAAGGTGGGGTCTCTCGCCGAAATTAATTCATTAGCTCTAGGAAACCAGATTTAAGCCTATATTGTTTCAAGGAGCCCTTGTCGGGTGATACTCACTAGAGAAGGCTACCCTTGTAAAACAGGAATTAGCGGAGCATTAGGAACATACACTGGCGCTTAACACAAATATGTTGAACTCGGCGCCTGAGGATATTGCAGACAGAATTGTCGCAGCACGAACTGCTATTAGGCTAAGGAAAACCGGAAAGAAAACTTTTCTCTGATACAGCAAATGTTTATATAGGGCACTTTAAAACACGTTACCTCTCAAGGGCTAGTGATGTGTGTTCTGACAGGCCATTGTGCAGTTAGTATTCATGCGGTGAGACTAAGAATTTCGACTGATCATTTTGTGTCAGCTGTCAAGAGGAAGATGAAATGAATCTCCACACTTTCTTTTAGACTGTCCAACCTTCGCGAGACTAAGATGGAAGCATTTTTGCTCGCAATTCTAAACAAACACTGAGCTCTCAGGGATCGACATTAGCCGGATTCGAAAATTCATAATAATATAACTCGCGGCGTTAACTTAATCCAACCCAGCCTGTACTTCTTTGAGCTATGAAATAGTTAGTCACATTACTTATGCCGGTTCTGGAACCGGAGCAGCAGCGCTGCTAGCATACTCAAACCATTTTCTTTAAAAATATTCCTACTTTTTAAAAATATTTGTATTAACACATTTCCCAATAGGACTGCACAATTAATAAATTTATTATAACTCATATTAATTGATTAATCGCACAATCCACTTTTAAGAGCTCGGCTCTAAAAATAAAATAAAAGCTATAATAAGACGAGATCAGCTGTTTCAACAATACCTTCAAATCGCCTACATATTTGTTGTTGTCATATATTGAGCTATTCAACCTTCATAACATACTATTTGGTATTGGAAACGTTTTGCAGCAGAAACTATAAGCCTTTATATAACACTTTATTCGAACTATTGAATTAAGACTCTTCAACCTTATCCTATTTCGAATCTTGGTTTTTCTTGAATTCATTACGGAAAAAACGCGCTCAACAAAGCATGTGAGTGCGGCAAGGATAATAATATGAATTTATTTATATTTCCAAACATTTTATTGCCTGTTGCGGTTTTCACTCCGTAAGCAATTATCCAAAATTCTTCAGAGTCATATGGAATGGTTCTGTGAAAAGTTATTCCGAGGGACAGTTAAAAGATTTAAATATTCAGTTTCCGCTGCTTTTCTTTCGTTCAAAGTCAAATAGTGAATTGGCAGGTCCCTGAAACTCGCCCTCTTGTGATTCACACACTTTTCTGGTGACAAAATCAAAGCTTTTTCAAAAGTATTTAATTGACAAAACATTTTTGACAGTCTTTTAATATGCTTCTTAAGTCAAGTTTATCATGCAGTTCATTGGCCTCTTCTGTAAAATTATCGTGGAAAACTGAGTTTTTTTTATTTTTATAATTGGAAACAATTTATTTGAAGGGAAAAAATCGCCAAAAATCGCCAATGGCGATTTCCTAAATTTTTACGCGCAAATATCAAAAAAAACTCGCCAAATAGGCGCGAAGTCGCCAAATCTGGACACTCTGCTCGTGAGTAATTTTGCTTCAAAGTTAAGGAGAAACCGTATTGAAACTCAAATGGGAAAACCTCTTCAGGGGAAGAATTTTGCCTTTATTAGTATCCATAATTCATCTGGCCGGCCATTGTAACCCTAGTACGTATGTATGTACATATAGTGTGTTGTAATCGATTGGTAATAATAATAAAAGTTAAGAACTATTTTCACAAATCAGTGCCGTATCAGTTCGGTATCATTGCCAATCAGCATCGATCAGTGATACAAATTCAAATTCGTCCGGTACTTTCAGTAAAATGAAGTTAATTGAAACCAAGAAGACTTATTTTACTAATGTTTAATTGGCAATTATTGCCAAATTATATAATTCCGTACGAACTCGATTAAATTTCCCTCCATATCGAACAAAACTTGCCGAGCTAACTACACTCTAAAAAATGTTTGTTCAAATTTAAGCATATTAAAAAAGGTAACCAGTTCCCTCTCTTAATGTATGCAAATTTGCACAACGTGTTAATCAATTTAAATACTGCTTTTTAACTTTTACTTATCATATGTGTGGCGTAGAACAAATTTGAAATTTTTTTGTTGAATTCTAAACACTTAAGGCCAATTCACAGTGCGTAGTTAACTCAGAATCGGCAGTTAACTACAGATTTTCAGTACAGCACTGTGAATTTGGCCCTTAGGGCCGTTAATTTAACTATTTTAAAGTATAGTTAAATCATTAGTTAAACTAAACTACAAAAATGTCTATAGAATTTTCTTAGTGTTCATAATTACACAGTTTACACATCAAATGTTTAAAATTTGTCTAAAAGTTTTTTGTTTAAAGTAACGCATATAAAGAGAGGTTACCAATTTCTTCTCTTAATGTGTGCAAATTAAGACACCGTGTTAATAAAATTAAACACTGCCTGTTTACTTTTGCATACCAAATTTGTCGCGTAGAGCAAAATTACACATAAAATGTACTTAATTTTTTTCTTAGTAGGGAATGTATTTTTGCGTTAAAAACGTTTGCAATTTTAAACATTTCATGTGTATATTTTAAACATCTCATGTTCAAAAATCCAGTCTTGAACATCTTATGCGTATACTTACACATGCTTTGTACATGCCACTACAGCGTTGGAAAAATGGAATTCGGCTAGACAGAGGCAGGTTTCCCATAAAAACAGGGCTATAGTACTTTACCATATCAATTCTAATTTGAACATAGTTATGCACATATGTATGCATGTATTCAAGTCTAACGCAATTGATTGAATGTTGATTTGTTGAAGTTGAGTTTTGTTTTGTGCAGAATTTGCATGAAGCGAAACACATATTCTTTGCTGTTATTTATCACGATCCAGAAAATAAAGTCGCGCCATTCGCGGACCGCTAACCCTCTGTTCGTCGATTTGACAGCATCCACCCAATCGCTGACGTCGTAAAATACTTTTGTTGACATTCACTGTTGCCAACTTGATGCTTTTCGCACCAAATTTAGTGGGTATTCAAAACACAAAAATTTTTGAGTTTGGTGCTTGGTGCGTTTTTGGTGCTTTTGGTTGTAGTTTGAAGATACCAAATTAGAAAATCTTAAAAAATGGGAGCAAAATTTATAGCAATCGTAAGTGTGGTAAGCAACTTTACAAAAATTAAAAAAAAAAATCATGGCACAGTGACAATCATAAGCGACAACAAAATATATGGCAGCATCTTCAATCATGCCAGAAGAAATCGACCGTTGTGCGATAAACATGGATTTTTATTAATTTGAATCTGCATCCTTCCAATAAAATTATGTATGCATATAAAGTCCATAAAATACACCAATAAAAATTTGGCGCCTTTTAAAATTCAAAACTTGGCAATACTGCCTTTTGTTCGATGTTTTCTCTTTTTCTAGTCGAGTTCGTCTTGCTCTCTCATTCTGGTATTTTTTGACGTCACGGCCAGTTGCTCTCAGCTCGATTGGTGCAATCTCGTGTTCTTGCTTATTTATTCTGTATGCTACTACAGCGGTTTAAAACAAGAGCCCTGTTCGCGTACGCACTATCCAGTAAATCCAGTACTAATTTTACTGTTTTTTTACTGAATGTCGTTTTCGTACGCAAAAACTTGCAAGAAACTAGCAAAAGAGGGGAAATTGAGAGAGCAAAAGTGACAGCTGAACTTGCAAGTTTTACTGGATTCTTACTGGATAAATTTTTACTAGCAACTATTTGCTAGTAAGAAAAACAGCTGATGGCATGATGCTTATTGAAAATCACATTAAGAAAATAATTGTTTGTGGTGCTTTTAGAGTTGCAATTGACAAAATAAACCTATTTAAATATATAATAAGATGGAAAACACTAGTTTTCTAAGGAAATTGCATCGGAAAATAACAAATTAATCAGCTAGCTGTTTATAAAACTAGCAACTTCTTGCTGGTTTTGCGTTTTCGTACTTTCTTGCATATTTCACTCATTGGGAGTAAATATTGACTTACTCTCCGAAATTTCTTTACTGGCAAGTTACTGGATATTTTCTGCTGGAGAATACGAAAACACAACTAAGGTTTCTGCTGCGTAGCGGCAACTTTTATTCACGAACTTCATCTTTAGTTGTGTTTTCGTATTCTCCAGCAAAAAATATCCAGTAACTTGCCAGTAACCAAATTTCGGAGAGTAAGCCAATATTTACTCCCAATGAGTGAAATATGCAAGAAAGTACGAAAACGCAAAACCAGCAAGAAGTTGCTAGTTTTATAAACAGCTAGCTGATTAATTTGTTATTTTCCGATGCAATTTCCTTAGAAAACTAGTGTTTTCCATCTTATTATATATTTAAATAGGTTTATTTTGTCAATTGCAACTCTAAAAGCACCACAAACAATTATTTTCTTAATGTGATTTTCAATAAGCATCATGCCATCAGCTGTTTTTCTTACTAGCAAATAGTTGCTAGCAAAAATTTATCCAGTAAAAGTCCAGTAAAACTTGCAAGTTCAGCTGTCACTTTTGCTCTCTCAATTTCACCTCTTTTGCTAGTTTCTTGCAAGTTTTTGCGTACGAAAACGACATCCAGTAAAAAACCAGTAAAATTAGTACTGGATTTACTGGAAAGTGCGTACGTGAACAGGGCTTTTATGAAATAAAGGAAAAGAAGAAGATCAATGTATGTATGTATGCCACACCAAGAAGCTTACAGTGAGCATGTGCCGATATCGCAGCAAGCAGCATTTTGAAGTAAAAAAAAAACAAAAACAGTTGGCAAACGAAGTACACGATGTACAGTGTTTGTTTGTTTTGAACATAAATAAATTTCGCTTTGGGCGCAGCGCTGCTTGTACATAAATTTCGCAAGAAAAGGGAAGAGAATAGAGAGAAATATGTATGTGGTTTGTTGATGCTCTCTAAACACAAACGCGTGAAAGGCAAATGGTCTAGCAATGCGTGGTATTGTTGATAAACTTAATACTTTAATTAAACATACTTGTATTTTAAAAATACCACTGTATCCTACTGTGGAACAAAAAAAAGGTAATGTAATTTTAAAACTTGAATCATAGAAATCGACCCAGTACATCGGCTGTTTTGCTCTCACCTTTTTTTGGGCTTTAATTTTATATATAGTATAGATATAGATCAGTGGTAATGGATAAAGTACTCATTGTTGTTATTAGCAAGTCCTCAGTGCTAATAAACAAACTACTTATTGTTGTCGTTATAAACTCCTCAGTACAGGAAAAAACAAATAAGTAGAAAATCAAATTTTTTTATTTTAAAAATTAATTGGTTTATTTAAAAAATGTTTATTAATACAAAACTCTTACAGTACATATATACAAACAAATAACATACTTTGTACATATTGATGTTCCTGTGCAATAACGACTCAATTCAAAATTCAAAAAATAAAACGCTTACTACTGTTAAGTGGCTCATATATCTAATCCATGTCGAATCCATGTCTAATATTTAGTACTTACTTTAGCAATTCTTACTGCTTACTTTAGTGAAGGTTGGAAATGGATTAGTCGAGGATTACAGACAAGAGCCACTTAACAGTAGTAACCGTTTTTATTTTTACCTCCCTTTTATTAGCTCGGGATGTAACTATGTAATATTGATGCGCCTAAAAGATGCAGCGATTTCTATTCTCAAGTTACATACCTGATGACAGTACGAATGGAAATTATAAGAGCGAAGTTCTAGTTTTTTAAACTATAATTATAAAGTCTGTTCCTTTGAACTTCGAACTAAAACCTGTGACACTGTCAAACTACAATTTTACTCTCTCAAGTGAGAGTAAAAGGAGAACAGATGCAGAAGTGCACGGGAACGCAAAAAGCACTATTTCCTGTAAAAACGTCAGTCGGTTTGTTTACATGTCATTGGTAAACACTGATATGGCTGAAATATCACTAACTAATTATTAGAATCTATACATATTCAAACATTTCGTTGTTTACTTAAATTTTTTTTACAAATATAAGGTTCTTTGCTTACACCGCTTTCTGTTTTTGTTTGCACATGCAAATCAGCTGATCGTTTGATACTTTTCATGAACTTACAGGAAAAAAAAAACTCCGGACTAAATCCTGTAACTTCTGACTAGGAAGAGTTGCTCAGTTACTCTCTCAAAAGTGTTCCCACTTACAGGTTTTATGTCAAAAGGAACGACTTCCTGTTAGTTCTGACTAAATCCTGTAAACCGGACTGCTATTGGAACAGACTATTATTTGAATTTTGAATTGTGTCGTTATTGCAGAGGACCATTGATGTGGATGTGTATAACATTAGTTGTGTTTTCGTATTCTCCAGCAAAAAATATCCAGTAACTTTCCAGTAACCAAATTTCGGAGAGTAAGCCAATATTTACTCCCAATGAGTGAAATATGCAAGAAAGTACGAAAACGCAAAACCAGCAAGAAGTTGCTAGTTTTATGAACAGCTGATTAATTTGTTACTAGAGTGCCAGTTACTGTGGAAATTCGACAGTTTTTCTAGTTTTAGAAGCCTTGGAGAGGATTTCTAACTTAACACGCAGCAAAACTTATACGGTACAAATTAACTAACCGGAAAATCTTCTGCTAAAACGTAACTAAATTTTTTTTTTATCTGAGAAGGTTTTTGGAGGACTTCGGCAGGACTGATACATTCAAGTTTATCGATAAATTTCAATGATTTGATACATATCGATAGTTCGATGAATTTCAAGAACACTAAAATTCGATAACTCAACAAAATTCGTTAGCTCGACCAATTTCGATAACTGTGAAATTCGATGGCTCGATAAATTTAGATAACTCAAAAATGTAAAAACTTTGGATACCTTTATAAATTTTTACTTTTGACATCTCCACATTTTTCGAAAACTAACTAAACATTTTGATAACTCGTTACACTCTGTTAACACGATTAAATGCGATAAGCAGTGATAAATCGATAAGCTTATATAACCTTGAAATTTCGATAAATCGATTTATTTTGAAAATTCCATAAACTTAGCTTCGTTGAACCAACCAATTTCAGTAGATCAATAATTACACTGTGAGACAAATGGTAGGGGTCAGTGATCGGGAAGGGTTCAAACTACCGGGGAAAGTTATATCGGTAAAAAAGAAGTTATACGTGTCCCGGCGTTTCGCTGGGCGATCAGCCATAAATTTTATTTCGATTCCTATCGGAAAATTTCAACTCTTTTAACCTACTTCTTATGTATTTCTCATTGTCTCCATTTTCGCCTTTATCTCAATTTTCGCCTTTATCTTCACTTTTGCCTTTTTTGTCTTCATCGTTATCACTTGTTTCTTCATCTTCATATTTATCTTTATTTCAAAGTTTAATTTCAAATACGAAGTAAAACAAAATGCGAAACGCTTGAACTGAATAGGTTGCAAAAACAACCATTAACAAATATGGAAATTTTTAAACGACGATTTTCAACCAATTTCGAAACTACAAAAACTCTCCTCATCTACAGAAAATTACTTTCCAACGGTGTTTCTGCCTTTGAAAACAGTAACTTTACCTTGGTCTTCATCTTTGTTTTTATCTTTCACATCTTTGCTTATATCCTTTTCTTTTTCTATTCACGTAGATGAGATGAGGTGCGATGACGTGATAAGATGTGACGTGATTTTATGTGATGTGATAGGATGTCATGTCATGTGTTGTCATATCCTCCATGTCATATGATCTCATACCATATGATGTCACATCATGTGATGCCACGTCATGTAATGCCATGTGATGTCATACGATGTCATATCATGTGATGTCAAGTCATGTGATGTCATGCCATATAATGTGATGTCATATCATATAATGTCATGTCACATGATATCGTGTGATGTGATATCATATTATGTGATGCAATATCATGTGATGTCTCTTCATATCATGTGATAAAATGTGATGTGATGTCATGTAATGTGATCACATTCCATGTTCCGATTAGTGTATCGATAACCCTGTTGATAACTGTGTTGATAAAAATACCGATAACAATATCCATACACATATAGAAAAATACAACGATTGTAAAATCGATTAATTCAGCGATAAATATAACAATCATCAGTATCGATTATTGTACATATCGTTAACAATATATATGACTAAATCGATAACAAAATCAATTATTTAATCGATTATTATACCGATAACAATATCCATTATTGTATCGATAACTATACCGATTATTATATTGATTATTATATCGACTGCAATAGCGGTTATTTAATTAATATCGATAACATCGATTTTTTTTCGGGGTTTTGTCGATCCCGGGATTTTCGGGATCTGAAAATACAATCCCGGGATCCCGGGATTGTCCTGAAATTCAGGCAAAAGTGCAACACATCTGTGATCATCCTATTATAGTATTTTAAATCAGATTTATATAACAAAAAAAAAGTACAATTTATTGTAATTCATTTACATATTTATTAAGGCGATAAATCAGTATTTTCAATCAACAAAAAACAAACATTGAATTTGACAAACATATATGTATGTATCTATGTATGTACATATCCTCATTAATTTATAACATATTTTTTATACTACAAATACAAATGCATATACGGTCACTTACAGAAATATTTTGCATAGATTTTTTTTTGCAATATTCAGAATATTTTTCATGGTATTTTTTTTTTTGTTAATTTAAAAAAATATATATGTATGTGAGATTTTGAAGTTGCTAAAACATCCCGTTAACATTTAATTTTTTTTTTTTGCCACAAAAAAATTCGTTATAAGGAAAAAAATGCCCAACATCGTCATTAAAAAATATTCAAAAATCAAGGGAGTTTTTAGCAACTTTAAAATTACACTTTATTGTATTAAATTGAATGGGCTATACAACTGCATAATAGAATTTTTTGTAAAAATTATGATTAAAAAGTTTGATATTTTTATGATAATTTGGTGAACTTAAACCAACTTTCTCTAAAGAGTGAAATTTTGATTTACATGATTTTAGTTGTAAAATGAGCTATATATTTTTTTAAATTAACAAAAAAATACCATGAAAAATATTTTGAATATAGCAAAAAAAAAAATCGATGCAAAATATTGTTGTAAGTGACTGTATTTGGTACAGCAGTAACTGCCTATGTAACTATATAAAATTTATATGTATGTATGTATATTTAGGTAATAATAAAAAAGTTAACACATTTAAGTAAAAAATAAATATATAAGTGCATCACCTATTCCATTTTGAGCGAAGCAAAATTATTCCTTCTTTTGATGGAAATGCGATCTTAAAGAAATTATAGCATTAAGGGTTGCAAAAAAATCTTGTTTTGCCCTTGAGAGGGGATATTTGTGATAAAAATTTAATTGGCTAACAAAAAAATAGTTTCCAGCAATCCCGGGATTTAAATCGACTAATCCCGGGATATTCGGGACTTAAAAAAGGCCGGGATCCCGGGATTTCGGGACATCCCTAGTATGTACATACCTTAAAAAATAATGATGCAAAGTCAACGGCAACGGGAACATAAAATGAAATTTGAAATATCTATAAAATTATAAAAAAATATTTATACCAAGGCGAATTTATATAAGGTGGTGTTGTTTCATCAGCTGTGAGTAGCGGGTGATTGTCAAAATTTTGTATTTCGCTAGTGAGTGAGTGAAAACGTGAGAGTGTTTGTATTTTCTGTCAACCTTTTCCCTTCGGGGAAGAATAGCTAAAACTTGACAATGGCCCGCTCAAAGCAAAAACAAAATACAAGTAAATGTTGTATTTGTTGAATCGATACCACCTTATATAAATTCGCCTTGATTTATACTCTAAAATTTTTATCAAATGTGACAATTTTCGTCAAAGCCCACTGTCATAAAAACTGCCATATTTCTTACTCGCTTTAACGCACAGAATTCCTATAAAAGTAGGAATTCCGCTCTAACAAATGAAAATTTTTTCAAAATTCGAATACCAAATTTGTAAATGTGTGCGTGTAATAGCTAAAAAGTTGCGAAGGTGTATGCAAATCTATCGAATTTGAGGGGAAACTGCTAAGCCATGGCTTGCAGGGATACAACTCACTTATTCAAGATTAAATATTTCGAATACAAAACAATTACATACATACATATATCTACTTTGTACATTTTAAAACAAACATCAAAAATAAATAAACGCAGGTACAGTCTTAGGCACAGAGATGAGATCATTTAACATTTTTGGGTTGTATGAATTATATACATACATACATGTTATGTACCAATAAGTTTAATTTCTTAAAAGTAAATTTAAATATATTAATTACACATGCGAATCTTTAGCAGCTGACCAAAGATAGAGCGGGTCATTTTTGTTTACAAGTTCCTTGCATAACATTATGCTATTTATACTGTAATTCTAATGTTTATTTCTTAGTTTAGTTTTTATCAAAGAAAGCGTTGAAAATTTGCGTTTCGCAGCCGCAGAGCTATGTGGTAATGAAATTATATTAAAAACCAAACTGGCGAGATGCATGAAGCTATTTTCATTCCGTTTTTAATAGAATAAACTTTTTCCGAAATCGTATCAATATCCAGACCGCTGGAAATATCAAGCTCACTCGGCCTCAGTAAATTCCACTGCGTGGTTATTATATCAGGATCGCAAACTATGTGATGGGGAAACTTTAACAAAAGAGGTAAAATTGGTAAACCTTCTTTAGAAACTTCTTTAGCTGATGTTATTATTTGTAAAAGTTTTACATTTTCACGCCTGAAATCAAATCTTAAATTTATTGGGTCCAAAAACTCTATGTAATATATTGCTTTTGATTATTTTCATTTTTAAAATTAATATTAATATTGATACTGATCGCATTTTTTTAATTAATTTACTCAAAATTAGGAGATATTGTGCTATAATATAGTTGCATTTAAGTATGGCAAACGAGAGCTTTCAGCTTGGAATTCCTTTTTAACATTGTTAATTATGGGCAAAATATACGATGAAAATAAAAAATAGCATTTGGTTTTGCAACACATTCCTTCTGCCAAGTCTGCAGATTGCATACCGTTTACTTCATAAAAGCATGAAATAAAATCAAGTTTCAAGTTTCCCATTGCTCAACTATTCTTAACGCAACGCTTTCTAGTGAAAGCCATTGTGTTTGAGATATGCCCAAGATTTTGTGGGGTTTTACCGAATATTACTCCTGAAATTCCTTCAGTTCACGTATCCCCTTTGGACTGTGGGAAAAGAAAATATATATGTTGCGGCACAGTGTCTGAATGCTTTTCGGCAATTTTTTACAAACGTAGCTTGAGCAAAGGTGAAGTGTGTGTCATGTGCACATTATATAAAATAAATCGGTTTCTGCACTCAATAATGTTTTCAGCCCGCCCAAGTCTCCAGCCATAACATTGGCACCATCAGAAGCCAAACCAATTAGGTTTCTTATTTTTAAAGGCAGGATTGGCAAATGTTTAAAAGGTACAGTTGACAAATATTTACATAATGATGTTTGAAATATACATTTTTATAATTAAGAATTTAAAAACTTAATTCAATTATCCGACTAAAATCTTACTTATTGTATCTTACTACCAACCTACCAAATGAAAACGAAGCGACCAAAATTGGTCGGAATAGACCAATAGTGGCAACACTGCTAGAGGACCAACTTATAATATAGAAAAAAAATTAGAGAGTTACCACCTGTTTGAAAATTTCAGTTTAATTAAATTGATACAATAAAGTAAATATTGCAATATGGCTGTCAAAAAAAAGGGGTTTACAAAGGGTTACAGCTGAAAATATTTTCGTGAAAGGTTGCCACCTGTTTAAAAACTTTTATTTAATTTAATTCATAACATAAATTAAACATTGCAATATTAGCATAAAACTAAAGAGGTTAGGAAATTTTACTGCCGAAAATATTTTAAGGGGGCTGCCACCAGTTTGAAAAATTGTATTCATTTAAATTAGTAAAATAAATTAAATATTACAATACGGATATTAAATTAAAGAGGCTTAGAAAGCTTACTTTCGAAAATATTTTTGAAGTGGGTTGCCACCTATTTGAAAAATTAAATTCAGTTAAATTGATAAGATAAGCTAAATGTTTTTATATGGGTATCAAACGAAAGTATTTGAGAATAACAAAATGGTAACAGGCCGATATCTTGCTAGATATTAAAGACAAATTAATGGAGGGTTTATTAGATCAACAGAAGCCAAATCAACACTTTTTAAAATTTTGGTCTGCCCTTCTGTCGTATAGTCGATATCTCATTTGCCGGAAATCTCATCCCAACAATTCTGGGTATTTTTAAACTAAATAATTTCAATAATTTGCTACTAAATCGTTTACTATTTTATAAAATAATAACTTTAAATTTTAAAAAGAGAATATTCAAAGATTAGCAAATATTTCACACGTTTAATAATATGTATAACGAAGTATTTCAAAACTTCAATTTTATGGGAAAACGCACCCAAAGTTTTATTGATTCATATAGTATACAAAAAGACAGATGGAACGACAAATATTTGCGAAGTTTGGTTATCTGTTAGACTCAACACATTCTACTTATCAAGCTTATTAATTGCATAAAAAAATCCTCAAAAACGTAGATTTTAATTTACATCTCTATATTATTAAACGTGCGATTTAATTCGGGTTGCCAACATTTTCTAAGGTACTTATAGTACTTTCTTCAAAAAATCTGAAAAATATATAGTACACTTCATATAAATATAATATTTTATTTAAAATAAAAAGTAAAAACGCTTTTTAAGTATACATCTTTTTTCTTTCTTATGCATTTATCTTATAAAAAATATATTTCTTTGCAGTTTTTAACAAATCAATGTTAACTATGAAGAAGTAGTAATATAAATCAAAATTAAATTTATGAGTGAGGTAATCGCTTTGTATCTCTTATCTCGCCACTTAAAAAACATAATAGAAAAAACTCTTTCTGTGAACGCCGAGTTGCTGGAATAGAGAAGAAATGAAATAATTTAAAGCAAATTTGGTAATTCATTATCAGTATTTTGACATTTTAATTTTAAGGAATATTTAATTTAGTATTGTAATTTCAGTGTAAAGGTCAATTATTTCAATAACATTTTTTTTGAAAATTACTGAAATATATTTTTTTAACTATAGAAATATAGTATTTTTGCATACTATATTTTTTTCCAACAGTATATAGTACGCTGACAAAAAGAATAGTACAATACTATATATTTTAGTACGGTTGGCAACCCTAGATTTACTGCATGTGTAAAGGAAACTGTATGTATTACAAAAAACTTTCATCAGTCCTACTTCGGCTACGCCACAGTATTTTTGCATAGATCTCACTCCAAAATTTAAGGAAAAGTTCATATTTCAAGCTAGTGCTACAAGAACCCAAATCATTGTACAAATAGCCGAACCGTACCCCGACTTCTACATTCAAAGTATCAAACGGAAATACAAGAATCTCCAAAAATTTGACTAACCCTTGCTTATATCAATAGGTCCTTCCATCAAAAATCCGCAGAATCACTAAAATTGAAAGTCCATAGCCGGTTTTTTAGGCGTTGCGGCATTCGAAGTCGTTCAGGCGTTTTCATGCGAGCAACTCACTCCCGTGAAGTTGGCCACCGAATTTTAGACAAAACTGAAATTTTTTAGAGTTGCTGACTGGAAATTGCAATAGTTCCGGGGAATTTTGGGGCAGAAATCGAAAAAAAACGATATGGGGGCCAACTTCACGCGGCCCCTTTTTTTCCAGGAAAAAGAGTTCTGATGCCATATTCCAGTGTACGATAAAGAGTTCTAGAGTTCTGAAAGGGTTTGCAAATAGTTCTGCAAAAATATCCTTTTTTTTTTTAGAAATTTTACAGAATTTTGTCACCGTTTAACTCATTTGTTTTTCAGAGTTCTGTTGAGAGTTCTGAGTAGCCCCCTGAGAGTTCTAACCAAAACTCTTAAATTGTTTTTTCCGACCAATAGTAAAAAAGTTATAAGCAAAAACATGGGGCAAATTTTTATTAACAAGAAAATTTAATTTGTTCTTTGAGAGTTCTGAGTAGCCCTCGAGAGTTCTAACTAATTGTTCTAACTAATTTGTTAATAAAAATTCTGGAAAAAAGGGGCCCGCGTGAACTTGGCCCCCCAAATCGTTTTTTTTTTCCGATTTCTGCCCGAAATTTTCCGGAACTATTGCAATTTCCAGTCTGGAACTCTAGACCTCTTTAAAATCTAGCCAGAACTCTAAAAAATTTCCCATTTGTCGAAATTTCGGGGGCCAACTTCACGGGAGTGAGCAACTCCACAACAAGCCTTTCGCGCTTGAAGGTTCTTTACATTACACATGCAGTAAATCGCACGTTTAATAATATAGAGATGTAACTTAAAATTTACCTTTTGGGGGATTTTATTATGCAATTAATAAGCTTGATAAGTAGAACACGTTCAGTCTAACCGACAACCAAACTTCCCATATATGGGGAAGATATGTGTCTTTCCATCTGTCGTTTTGTATACTATATGAATTAATAAAACCTTGATTGCGCTTTCCCATAAATTGAAGTTTTGAAATACTTCGTTATATGTATTATTATATTGTGCCAAATATTTGCAAACATTCTCATTATATAAATTAATCTTTCAATTTTCTCTTTTTAAAATTTAAAATTATTATTTTATATAATGGTAAACGATTTAGTCGCAAATTATTCAAATTATATACAATTAGAGTTCGATAAAAGTGATTCTTCTTATAAAATTTAATTTTAATTGTTTTAGTACTTTAGTTCCCTTTTAATATTATTGTTCAAACAACAAATAATTTTTCCCTGCATTTTATTGTCTAAACTTTGGGTAAAATTCTTTTAAAATATGGCAAGTGTTATCGATTATGGCATTGTAATTTTTGAATAACTGTCAGACGACATCTGAAAAACCTACAAAGCCTGAAATAAGTTCGAAAGTTGGCATCTTTCAGGCTTTTCGAACTTCGGTTATGGAGCAGCTTCTATACAATTGCACTAAATCATTTTTCATTCTTCAACGCCTGAAAAACCTGCTATGGCTTAACACCATAGCATGGTTCCAAAAGGATATTCAAACTATTTTTTTTTTCAAATTAAATTAGACATGATTTACATGATGCAAGTACTTTAAAGCAATTCCGGTTCATTCTCTTTTGTCTTCTCGATTTGCTTTTATCCGCTTTAATTTTGTTGAATTCCAGTTTGTGGTTCTTTAAATGGGAAACAACGAAAATGTTAAAAGCAATGGATGAAACTTGAAACCAGTTGACAGTACACACGCATATGGGCAAATCTAAAAAATAGGTACACTTTCAAACAAAAAATTTTAATTTTTAAATTTGTGAGCACACCTATGTTTTATATATCATTTTATTCGTAATCTCTTAATAAATCTATTAATATAAGTGTAATTCATATTCATCAAGTGCTACAAAAGTTAGACGAGGAATAAACATGAAATAGAAAACAAAAGAATAAGCAGGGTGCAAATTACCCTGTTCAAGTTGTAAACTTTGAGCAAAGATTTTGAAAGTTGAACTCACTTAATTGGGACGTTCTAAATTCAATGGCATGTCCCGTTTCACCAGATTGGCTCCGGCTTTCGAGATAATGGTACTTGAAAATATGATTAAATTTTAACTATTTTATAAATACCTCCCTCAGTTTTGAAGTTATTTTACTAGAATTTTGCACATAAAAGTTTTTTAATATTACCTTAATTATTCCTTAAAATTATCGAAATAGGTTCACATTAACATATAGCTCCAATACAACTGATTACTCAGATATGTGTTTTTGCGCTATAACTCTAACTTCATATGTGAATAATAAATTGTATGCGTGCTATATGTTAAATTGAACCTATCCTAAATTTTAACCTGTTTAATTGGAGGAGTTATAACGCAAAACAAAGTCTCTGATCAATCAATGGCATGGGAGCTAGATGTTTTAGTGAACCGATTTCGATGATTTTATGGAAAATTTTAGTAAAATATCTTTAAAACTCAGGGACTTTTTTTATAAAATAATTAAAACTTAAGCAAAGTTTCAAGTACCGCTGTCTCGAAAAGTGGAGCCAATAGGGTAAAACTGAGGAATTAAGTAGTACCAACTATCAGAACATTTGTCGGAAAAAAGTTACTTTGATACCACTCTCGAAATGTTCTGACTGAAAGAGGGAGCATCATTAAAAGTAGTAAATCAGGGTATTTACACACTTCTAGAAACAAATTTTTTGAAGCATTTTACAGGTATATGTAATTTTATAAGGACTAGCAGTTATAGAAAGATTTAGACCATTTCGACGTATTTTCCAAATGTGCCTTCCATTAAGGTGTTTTTGGAATAAAAATTACGCTCAAGATCGCAGAATATTTTATCTTTAAAAGTTAGTTTATTCTGAAAGCACAACTCTTGCTAAGGTATCAAATTATTCGTATTTTTTTGTAGAATACAATACATAAAGAATGTACACGAAAAAAACTGGTCACAGTTAAAACGGTCTAAAACATAAATATATTAATGGAATTCAACGATATTTACATATATTTACATCTAAACTTAGTTTTATTGAAATTCGTTAAAAAAGAGTTAATTCTCTTTGTAATAAGCAAACGATCGCAATTTTGACTTTATGTCCTTCATTAGCCCTTGCACAGAAGTTTCAGTGATTTCCTTGGAAACCAGCTGCCATTTATTTTTGAATTGTTGTGCGTTTTTTACAGCTTTGTGGGTCTTAAGAAGTTTGGATTTCATAACGGCCCAGTAGGTTTCGATCGGCCGATGCTCTGGACAATTAGGTGGATTCACCTCTTTTGCTACAAAATACACTTTGTTTCTATGTTACCATCCTAAAGCCATTTTTCCGTAATGACATATCGCGAGATCAGGCCAAAAAAGCACTGGATCTTTATGAAGCCGTATAAGAGGTAAAAGTCGCTTTTGCAGACACTCCTTAACATAAATTTCTTGGTTAATTGTACCAGTGCTTACAAAAGGATCACTTTTGAAGCCGCATTGGCAAATTGCCTGCCAAATGAGAAACTTTTTGGGAAATTTGTCAAACTTTTTGTTTTTATATTTATCTGCAACATTGCCTCTTTTATTTGCAGTGTGAAATTCGCGGCCCCGGATTTGTTTAAAATCGGCTTTTACGTACGATTCGTCATCCATAACAATACAGCCAAATTTTTGTATGAGACTGTCGTACAATTTCCGAGCACGTTGTTTCGCCAACAAATTTTGCTTACCGTTGCGATTAGGTGCTGCATTCACTTTGTAAGAACGTAGTCCTGCTGTTTTGCATACCTTTTGTATATACGAAGACGACATGTTCAATTTTTTGCCGACATCTCTTACCGAAAGTCCAGGATTTTTCTTAAAAGCAGATAACACTTCCTTTGCCTTAATTTCGCAAGCAAATCCTTTTTTTCTGCCACTACCAGGGTTCCTTTTTAAAGATAAACATTCATTGTATTTTTTAAGCACATAAGTAACGGTAGACTTTGGAAATTTTAGCTTTTTTGCGATGTCGTTATGGAACATGCTGGGATTTTCCAGCTTTTTGCGCAATATTAACTCGCGATCGATTTCTTTCTTGGTCCTCGTTTCTACACTGATTTTTGTTACTAAAAAGAAATGATGCAGTAAGGTGGAAAATGCTTCCAGCTTTTTAAGTGTCTACCGATTTTTATTTTAATGTTATGATTAACCGAGCTATGCTTGGTTATGTGGGACCAGTTTTTTTCGTGTACATTCTTTACTTAAAAAGTTCATAAAATTAAATGCTCTAAGACCTATACGCGATAAACCAAAAATTTTGGAAATTGTGAAATATGGAGTTACAGACTTTGAGTTACTTGCCATTTCGCTATTTTTTAAGGCACACTTTTCTTACCTACTACATATGAAGTGTTCACATAAGTGCTAAATGTCCATTTAATTTCAAATCAGAATATGGTGTGCTTCAAAAGTTATGACATAATTAATTGTGCCGCTCTAAAAAATTACATAAAAAATAAATTGATTTCATTAAATATTTTTTTTCATTTAAACACCTATAATTCAAAAGTTATGCGTCAGTGAATTATATTCAAAAGCAAATAGCTTACAACAGTGAAAATAAAGCTAAATAACACAAAGGTTCCCTGTTTTTTTAGATTTGCCCATATATACTCTTCCCTTTTCTTCTCACCCCTCTCTTCCACTAGCAATGAATTGAATTGAATACTTGAATCATGTAAAACCCGGTAATAAGTAAAAAATAGTTAGGTATGTGTAAGCAAATCAATTTTACCAATTTCACATTTTCAAAAATAAACAAGTAAGAAAGTTTAAGTTAGTTAGAAATAATAAGATAAACTTATATAGTCATACGTGGGCGGCATAACGCCCATTTTCCAAAAATTACTTCTTTTCAATTGATTTTTGTTAGTATCAATTTTGAGTAAATTAGCGTCCTTAAATTTCGAAATATCGAAGTTTCAAGCGTTTCTGAAATTTACCGTTATATGAAATGTGACCGTAATTTTAGTCCGATAATTTTCAACGCTTTGCTTTTATGTGGCAAGAACAATAACCCTACCGAGTTTGGCACAAATTGGTAACCGAGATACATATATGTAACCATAAGTGGGCGGGTAAGTGGTAAAGATTTATTGGAAGCATCAATTTTGAACAAATTAGCTTTAGTATCTACTGATTTATCGAAGATTTCGTACTTCTCTAAATTACCGTTATATGGGATGTGGGCGTGGTTATTGTCCGATTTTAAAAATTTTCAGCCATTTGGTATGTTGTCTAACAACTGTGCGAAGTTTGAGAGAATTTGATGGAGCGGTTACCAAGATACCCAAATGTAATCATAAGTGGGTGTGGCTACGCCCATTTTCCAAATATTTATAATATTCTTATTTTTCGTCTAAAAATAATTGTTAAGTTTTCGTATTTCTGAAAACTACCGTTATATGGGAGGTAGCCGCGGTTATTGTCCGATTTTGCCCATTTTGAATACCATCCGACCTACGCCTGAAAGAAGTACACGTACCAAGTTTCGATAAGATATCTCAATTTTTACTCGAGTTATTATGTGCACAGACGGACGGACGGACGGACAGACAGTCGCCGCTTAATCGATTTTCTTTTCATTCTGATCATTTATGTATACATTTGTCTATATCTATCTAGATTCGTTTTGCCTGTTACACACAATCGTTATGTGAACAAAGTTACAATACCCTTGTGCACAAGTGCGCTCGGGTATAAAAAATGCATGCTAAGTAGTACATAGTGCGATTCATAAAACTTCGCAAATCGGCATTTTTGGCGAAATGGCAATGTTGCCAACAAAGTTGTAATAACGACTTATCGCAACTCCGGATTGCGAATGTAAATTAAAAAAAATGCCGCGCGTTAGAGAGAAAGAAAAAGTTTTACAATTATATTTCGAAGCAGCCTTAACTGTTATACTTTTTCTTAAAGTATTTGAAGACAATGAAAAAGGGCGTGAGCATATATGTAATACTCTTATATTGGCAGTAAGAGCTAGTACCATCCGAAAACACTGGAGTACAGATATACCCTGCAGCAAAATATAGAGACAGTCTGGCAAAGCGCTAGTTCCGCCCTACAAATTTCAGAAGTGTATTTGAACTACTGCAAAAGGGATGCAGAGTTGGACGGTTGAAACTCATGTGGTGCTAGTTGCGCTGTCATCAATGTTATAACATTGAGTATACTCATCCTGGTCATGTGAAAGCTTACAAAAGATGCACAAATATACCATACTATATTTTTTCGATTTTCTTAGACCCTAAAACTACTAGCAAACTGTTTCCATTTATTTAACATGTAATTCCCTAGTTTATGGGGCAACGGCTAAAAAATTTGCAAAATGCAAAATATAACCACAAAATTTAGTTAAGCTACACTTAACAGCAAAAGTCTCCATACGCTATTTCTTTTTTAAGTACTCACAACATATTTATAAAGTATGTTTGTTATTATTTTATAAAAAAATTTACCATGCTTAAAACAAAGTCATATAAACCCAGTTTTCAAGCTTTATACAAAACAAAGGAAAAATCAATGATTTTTCATCAAAATTTTCGACCTTTTAATAAATTTTGTTTATTTTTTTAAATTTGAGCACCCGAAATGTGTAGGTATGCACTGATTTTATTTTTTAATTCCAATTTTTTAACCGACTTCACAAAAAGGAGAAGGTTATCAGTAGAGCTCGGATATTTATGCAAGTGATTATTTTTGTTTAACATCACAGAAAGTCCTCACCTGGGTAGAAACTCATTATAGGAGGAAGTGAGTTAATTTGGACCTATTATGTTTCGCATTTTTTCACATATTTTGCATATTTGCATATTTTCTGCATATTTGCATATTTTTGTATATATTTTGCATATTTTTGATATATATATAATAAATAATATAAATAAATTATTATAAGCATGTCACTTTGATGGCAGCTCTTGTTAACTCCGCACGCGACATAATAGTGATGACCAGCTACGCCAGCATAGAACAAATCTAATTTATTTGTGGTATGTAGGCAAGTGCAAGCGATGCTGTGAAAATCTTTTGCAAGTTCGCCAACTAAAGCTCAACACCTTATTTAAGTGCAACAGATAGGATGCTATCCAGACCGGGCGATTTGAGACTGTCAAAAGACTCAATAGCATATCTTAGGGCATCTTCATTAGCCACATTTCTGGAAACAAACCGGTTGTACCTTGACACTGTGGTTCTCGCATACCCTCCTTCACCAGTCGATGGAGAGGAAGGCGAAACCATCACCTGATTTCCACGAAATTTAGTCTTTAGAAGAACAGAGAGTTCTCCGTTAAAAAGCCATCAGGACTCTTGAGTGAACGCAGCTTTGTGGTTTGGTCCTTCTTCAGAACTTTTACCAGCCTAGCCGTTTGACTCAAGGTTTCAATCCCGCTGCAGCCCTCTTCGCAGATCGAATTATACTACGTTCCCACGGCACGTAATTCGCTCACCCGTTCATAATTTTATCTCTCATTCGCAAATGGCATTGGAAACAGTGAAATATGTTCCCCTTGTGAGCGGTATTCTTTGGTCCACAGCTTTGAGCCAATCCCAGTTAGCTTGGGAGAGGGATTTCACCACAATGGTTCCCTCCCTCTCTTATGAACGAGCATTGGCCACAGTGCCAGAGGCAATGACGGGCCGGATCAGTGTTTCATTTTCACAGTAGTCATATGCCGAGTCTAACCCGCCCTCCGCATTACGGCAATGATCGTAGTGCCTTTTATGGGCTCACAATAAGTCGCCCGGGGCCCATACCTCCAGACGTAGTTGCTTCGAGGGAATAGCAGGGGCAGTTCCGCCTCGCCCTTGCATCACTTCTACCCTTGGTTTGAGGCAAGCGATTCGTAGCGCCAGAGGTCTGGCTGGATGATGGGAATTGGGCAATGCCACACCAGTACTGTGCCGTGCAGATTTGGATGTAGGTACATCCATCAAGTTAGACTGGCTTTTGGAGTAACATTCGTAGACCTGGGCCGCTTACCGAATGCAGCGACAGGAGAAGTTCGGTCAACCACCGAAGACGGTTTCCCCTGCTTGTGTTTCGCTCCCCGATACTTCCTCTTCAGGGCTGTGGAAAGAGGACCAACTCAGTCATTAGAGGGTAGTTGGCAGCGAACTGATTCTCCACCTACATCCCCTGCAAGTGATTGGTCCTCTTCCGACTCTGAAGAAGAGAGGATTGGGTTTTTCACCCTACTCTCCTCCAGGATGCGCTCCTGGTCTATGACGTTGGGGAATTTGCCGACGGTTGGGGCCGTAAATGATTTTGCACAGATACTACTAAAGTACTTTAAAGAGTTAACATAAATACAAGTTGTTAATAAATTTGAAGATATGCTTTTAACAAAACTTGTTTAATTTACTCTGAAATCTTAATAAAATGGACACTAGGTAATAGGTAAGCACCTTACGAGGTAAGCCATATTTTATTTCAGTTTTTAATACCAAAAGTGTCATCATGGCCAATGTCATCTACTAGTAAAGCGCAAAATGAACACATCCCGACACATTACGTTATCAGTTGCAAAATAACGTGCAGCCGAAGTTATTTCCAAGCGCCGAACTACTCCGAGCGACTACTCTGCATTACACGTAACTTACTTTGTAAAGCGGCTCAGAAGCAGTGATCGGACTTAAAAAAAAATTTTGTGTGGTAGAATCTGGAAAAAAATGTGGTAGATTTCAAAAAAAAGTGGTAGACCTCAGGTTTTGGATCAAACTTTGTACAAAAATTAAACAAATTCTGTAAGGTTTCACCTAAACTACAAGCTTTTTAATCAGACTCTAAAAAAATTAATTTTAGTATAACAAAGTGCTAGATTGAAGTTGCTAAAAATTGAATTGAGTTTTGTCAATTTTTTCCTTGACAGTGTAAAGCGGTTCCTTCCATATCAAAGTATTTTTGGAACATAAATTTGTTTGCAACCTTGTGGAGTGCTGTCAGCGTTTCATTCCATCACAACACGAAGTAGCGAACAAATGTGGCAAGTTACAGAAACTGCTATTTGTGATTTGCCGATTTTGACAACTCTCAAGTAAATGGAAACAACGCCTCAAAACTTAAGATGCTCTGAAATTTGCTAATACTTTCACAAAAATCGCCGTTTTTTTAATCTTCGCTATTAGTTTTTTTATAAATCATATATTTTAAAATTTAAGGTAATGAAACCACATTTCCTGTCGAAAAATTTATGATTGAGAAAATTTACTATTTTACAGTTTATTTTATCTTCCCATTCGGCTTTGTTTACTTTTAATTGAGAAATTTCATCGCCGCCGGGAATGCGGAATCTTGTATTATATCTTTCTTGTTACCATATAGTGTTAAGTGTTGGACAATTTTAGCTCTTAAAATTAAGAAAATTATGTCGAGCAAAAATAAAACTAGGTACTCAAAAACGCGAATATGTGGAAGATTTCAGACCTTGTGTGGTAGATGCTCAAAAAAATGGCAGATCTATCACAATGTGGTAGAAGTCCGATCACTGCTCAGAAGTATGTCTTTTTACCAACTGTACATTCTAAATTCCTACTTATACTACGTTTATACGCATGCATAAGTCGCTTTAATTCATTTCGCCGCGATTCAAAACATATGTATAAACTGAATTTCAATTCGCTTTGAAAGAGCGAAGTGTTTTGGCTCACACTCCATTTCAAATCGGTAGTTTATTTCTCCAGACAGTTAGAAAGAGTGTATAAACACCGCTCTCACTCAAAGCGAATTGGAGATCAGCTGTTCCCCTCAAATTCCAAATAATCGCATCAGTATTTAAAAGTTGATTAGTAATAATCGTTCTTTCTCTTTGCCACGATTTTATAATGCCGAATAAAACTAGATTTTTATCACTTCCCATTATGTTAACTTATAAAATGTCAAATGAAAACTGCTGATTTTGTTTGCTTTTAAAGACGGTTACTTTGATGCCGATATAAAGCCGTAAGTATAGACACTAGAGCGAAATGTGTACGGTGTCAATGCGCTTTCAATTAAGTCGATTATTCTGTGCGTATAAACGTAGTATTAGATAAGGCGGCCACGTCTTTGTTAAATTAAGGGAGAAGTTGCTGGCAAGGTATTGCCCTTCACCCGGCGGTGCTTACCACTTCCCTGTCGAATCTCCATTACTTTAACAAAGACGTGGCCGCCTTATGTAAGTAGGAATTAAGAATGTACATTTGGTATCAGACGTACTTCTGAGCCGCTTTACAAAGTAAGTTACGCATAATGCAGAGCAGTTGCTCGGAGTAGTTCGGCGCTTGGAAATAACTGCACGTTATTTTGCAACTGACAACGTAATGTGTCGTCGGAGGTGTTCATTTTGTGCTTTACTAGTATATGGCATAGGCCATGATAACAATTTTGGTACTAACAACTGACAGAAAACATGGCTTACTTCGTAAGGTGCTTACCTATTATCCCTATGTTCATTCTATTAAAAATGGAATGAATGAAAATAGCTTCATGCATCTCGCCAATTTTGTTTTTAATAAATGTAACTTCATTACCACATAGCTCTGCGGCTGCAAAACGCAAATTTTCAACGCTTTCTTTGATAAAAACTAAACTAAGAAATAAACATTAGATTGACAGTATCAATAGCATAATGTTATGCAAGGAACTTGTAAACACTATCTGTTGTCAGCTGCTAAAGATTTGCATGTGTAATTAAGTGATTTAAATTCACTTTTAAGAAATTAAACTTATTGGTACATAACATGTGCATATGTATATAATCCATACAACTAAGAAATGTTAAATGATCTCCTCTCTGTGCCTATGACTGTATCTGCCTTTATTTATTTCTTGTTTGTTTTAAAATGTACAAAGTACATATATGTATGTATGTAGATGTTTTGTTTTCGAAACATTTATTCTTATGCTTTCTGAATGCTTTTTTGTAATTGAAATTAATGTGGTAGGTTGTAACCGACTTGGAAAGACTAAGAATTCGCCAAAAAGAGTACCTAAATTGAATCAGTAACACTCGACAAAAAATATCAGCCTTCTGGTAGATAATGACCCGCAATATGCCCATAAAACGATTTCTCTTTTATATTAATTTCTTGCGCATATCAAACATTACAAGTCAACTATAATTAAATTATTTTCTTCTTACTTTTTATAGTAAATTTTAAGAAAGTTGCAACGTTATGTAAAAATCTTAAGCGAATCGTAAAGTATTTTGTTTGTGTAAAACAATATTACACAAACAAAATTCATGGGCAAAAATTACCGATCACCGAGTTACCGTGTACCAAGCTCGGTGGGAACTCTATTACAAATTTGATTGCTTAGAATTGAAAAATCAGTAGAAATCAGAACAAATTTAAAAAAATCAGGACATTAGCGTACTGATTGAAGGAATGAATAAAATCAGTACGAAAGTTGAAAAATAAGTACTGTCCTGATAAAATCAGTACGTCTGGCAACCGTAAGTTGACGTGAGTTAAGTTAAGTTAAGGGTTATGATCTTTATCCTTATCTTCATCTTCATCTTCATCTTCATCTTCATCTTCATCTTCATCTTCATCTTCATCTTCATCTTCATCTTC
>NW_016164253.1:0-32487 GCF_001687245.7 Rhagoletis zephyria | reverse complement strand
GTATGTAAATTAGGGTGGTCCAAAAATGCACAGGAAAATCAACTTTTCGGAACTTTTTTACTGGGTAGTTTCTACTGGTAACTAGTAAAAAAATTAAGTTAAATTTGCATCGAAAAGCGTAATATATTTATTCGATGAAAAAATATTTATTTTTAATTTCAACTCTACGAAAAAATTTATTTCCCAAATATATAAAATATATGGGGCCCGGCGCCAAAAATACTAGAAGCGGACTAGCAAATTGTGGAAAAGAAATCACTTACGCAGATTCATAGAAAAATATTTAACTAACAAAAATCAAAAAGAATTTTTTTGATAAAATGCCTATTGGCAGCCATGGGACGAACTTAAGGTAGATAAAATGGAAAAAATAAATTTGTATGTCAGAAAAAATATTTATTTTGTCGCAAGTAATTTAAAATAATTTTTCTACTAGCTAATTTATAGGCAGTTTTTTAAATATGTCTGTGGCCAAACACGGCTTTTAATTTTTATATATCTACTGAAATTCATAAGACAGTTTTACTTGAAATTCTACAAAATTTGGTGAGTATGAAGCGAGCTGAATTCTTCCTAGCACAATTAAATGCTATGTCATATTTAAAATAGTACCAGCTGCGGAAGCTGCGAGTTTAGCTTATACATATGTATGTATTGTTCCTTTAACAGACAGTACCCCTGTACAATTTATTGCACTCTTATTGTATAGCTGAAGGAAAGTCCTCTGCAATATAAAATTGAAATGGACGGAAGTGTATGTATATATTCATGACTCGCGAGTGGATTAATCAGATTTAGCATTTAGCCAAAAGTGGACGCTTCTGTGGACCGAAAACGGATCTCTTTCGATGGCAAAAGTCCTGCTTGCATTAGCTCAGCTCTTGTTGTATAAAATATAGGTAGAATTGAAGGTTTCATGCAAATACATGCCATGCACATAATTTAGTATCCATGTACCTATTGTAAATGTTTTTTTTTGTCATTTTTAAAAGGAAGAAATAGGAACTGCTTTAGAAATAAAATAAATGTGTTAGCTAATGTTCCCCAAAATGCATAAAATTTAGTACTTGGAGCCAAAAAAGTTGTGTACGAGGTGGGCGTCATGGTAAGAAATTCTTCATTAAATATTGCCCAAATTAGGATATTTTAAAATAAACGAGCAGGGCATACCCAATTTCATTAAAATATAATCATTTAACATTTGCGCCTTTCTTTCTTTAGAGTTTGAGAACGTTAATATTAACCGATTTTGATGTTATTAGAGATATATTCCTTTCTGATTAAAGCCAACATATATATACTCTAAATTTCATCAAAATCGGATAACATTTACAATTTCTCTCCAAAGAGCTGCGGGTGTGGCAGTGCGTCCACTTTTACAATTTTCCACAATTCTTCATTTCTAAGTGCAGAATAGTGCATATACGAAATTTCAGCGAATTTGTAGTGCGGTTGGTTAATACTTTTAGCCGCAACTATATGGAGACGGCGCGGTTAAATGTTAATACCAAAAATCTACCACCCTATTGCAAGTAGGTATTTACTAGGGCCCTGCACGATTACATATAACAAGTGACAGGTTAAAATAAATAACCACTACCAACAAAATTTTTACCCAGAAACCAAACTATACTTTTGCGAAGATTTTCGATACGCTAAGTCTAAATCTGGGCTCGAATCGTCACACACGATATCGTACTACTCGTCACGTAAAACACATTTTTCGGATTATAACATACGTGAACATAATCTTTGTCCCATTCAGCTTATACTGCCTGACGTATCACGTAATTTTCTTTCGTATCGTTTTCGATCCGTGAACTGATGTTACGAATCGAGCCCTGGCCGCAGAATTGCTCTGTCTGTTATACCTTAGTGAAGAATCAGCGCATAAAAGTAGTCAGCATTCTGGGTAAGGAGGTTGGTCTTATATCGTTGGCCTAATAATACTGATGCCAATGCGGCGAGTAAACGATGCGTAACGGTAAACTTGGCATCGTTGATTACACTGGTTTACAGCAAAAATGTTCAACGGATGCCACTATCCAATTCCTATATAGAACTGCTCGCTGGATAAGTTTTCGAGATATTTTATATTTACCGTTACTCAGCTTAAAACAAAAAGTGGTGCCAATTAATCACGTATAACTTACGGACCAATGTAACAATCTTAAAATGAAAACGGCAATTGAAAGCTAGAGAAATTCTATATAAACCATACATATGTATATCACTTTTCGATAGGTCTGATAGCTTCCGACAAATTAAGTAATAATTCCAAATTTTTTGGTTTTTTGATGGAAAAAATGAAAAATAATGAAACTTTCAACAGGAGAAACATTTTAAAATTACAGATTCTGTGTAAAGCGTGTTACTCAGGGGTGCATGGCGTATGAGTACCATTCTTTCCTGCTCATTTTTCATACTGCGCATGTTCATTTGGCCACTCATTACTTCTTTATTTATCAATCGATGTGCTTCATTAGAAACTTGATTTTTTAACAGAACAGGCTTTAACACAAATGCAAAACATTGACACAGAATATATATATTTTTTTCTCCTATTAAGATTTTATTTTTTTAATTTTTTCTTCAAAACAGAAAAAGACTGGAATGATTAATCAAACGGGCAGATTCTGGAATTCACTTCCGATTGAATTTCAACCCCTGTCAATTTGAATTCAAAGCGAACTTGAATGAAATTCACTCGGAAATGATTTGCCGAGCCTATCGGAAAGTGATGTATATACGGTTTATGATTTTCATATTCGTATTTCATATTAAGATTGTTCAATTGCTTCGTAAGATATATGTGATTAAGTGGAACTACTTTTTGTTTTGAGCTGAGTAACGGTAAATAAAAAATATCTCGAAAACTTATTCATAGAATAAAATATTAACTCGATTTTCGGAATAAGTGGGCGATTCCACATGCACTATCCAACCCAGCGCGTTTCACTAAGGCCATATTATTTGACGGACATATGATGTCCGTTGTAATGGCAAATGTATTCATTAACTTAAATGCTATGCGTGTTGATTATTGAAACAAAAATAAAATTTAAAAAAAAAATTTGCCCAGCACAAATACATACATACAATGGATGTGTGTGTATACATACATATGTGCGTTTATGTCAATTTATTTTAAAATGTGTCAGATAATTTTCAACGCAGGACCTCCATTAAATGTATATATGTACATACACATGTATGTATGTGCATACCGACTGCATGTGAACTGCAAATACGTAAATATGTAGGTATTTACACAGATACTTACATATGTATGCGTTATGTAATGCTCTCAGCAACCCAAAATATTTCACAGAACATTTTACGAGACCACAACTTTGTTGTTATTGTTGGGAATTTTAGCTAAATCCACATAATATGGATGACTTCAGTTTGATTAGTTTTTCTCATACTCCTGAATTTTTGTAATTGTTGTTTACTAACCACCACGAAGATTTATCAATGTGACGTCGGTAAACACACAGTGTCGGTCGAAACAATAGCACCCCCATCCCCCTTTCAAAGAGATGTTGTTTTCAATTAAAATAATGTTCATTCTCTAAAAAAAAAAAAAAACACATATTAACGCAAGCTTAAAACTTTGTATAAAACCACAAGAAAATGCAACAAATATTCACCCAAATATAAAACTTTTTTCTCAGAAGTGTTGGAATTTTCGTGAGTACACAGTTTTATAGCCTATTCAATTTTAATCTGATAATGTGCATGTTGATTTTTTAGAATTTTTTCGTCGAAGGTGTTGGGGGTTTCTTCCATATAAAGTGGCAAGCAATATCAATTTGAAATGGGGGTGCTATAGATATGACCGACACTGTGTGTATGTATGTATGTATGCATGTATATTTATAAACACATTATTATGCACAGGAAAGAAAAAATATGTACTGGCGAGTAATGGGGAATCTAGCTTGTACTTCAAGTAATACATCCATACATTTGTATGTTGCACGTATTAAATGGTTTGTAGAATTTATTGAACCGAATAAATTAATTCATGTTTAATTCATATTTTCATAAATTTAAGGTTATGACAGGGTTTTTAAGGAATTAGATTTGGTCAAGAATCGTCGTCGCCTAAATCGCCGTTGTGGGAAAAATGAGATTTGGTAACCCTGAACTCTAGGCATAGATATTTATGCATAAAAATCGTTAAATCGTTATTAAAAAAAGATATTTGTATAATAAAAGCTAGAGAAAATACCGCCTATCAAGGCAATGCCTTCAAAGAATAATCGTTTTTTCGCTCTCCTGTGAAATTTTAGTGCCGCGGTTTTGCGATATGTACATACATATACCCAATTGCTATTAGGTTGGTTGGTTGGCTGGTTTGGCGAGTTTAATATTAGCACTAACATGTGTACACCGTTTTAAAACCACAGAAAAAAAACTACGTCAAAAAGCAAAACTGCACTGTTTCGTCTGCATCTGGTTAATTACAGGACGACAAGAAGTATTGAGTCTTGCAGCATGGATTCCCACTGCCAAGTGCCCTATGATGACGGCAGTTAGTCGGGATAAATCCGTGCTGTTCAGTTTTATGAGAGTCGCAGAGCGTTTTGCGCAATATGTGGACCTTAGATTCCTACCGACCCTATGGGACTGAAAGTTTTTCCACCTACTGTTTTGGCCACCTTTGTCCAGTGCTGCGAGATGCGGCTCTCGATGAAGCTCACGGGCACAATAATCACTTCTGCCAATCACATATCAGAGCCGACCCCTTTATGGCTAGCTCGTCGACCATCTGGTTGGCATGAATGCTGCTGTACCTCCGGTATCCAGAACAGTGCAACGACATGGCTATCAGCTAAAGCCGTAACGTAGTCTTTGCATCGTTTTATTGTGCAGGATGTGATACTTGCACAGCCGAGTACCTTAATCGCCGTCTAGCTATCAGAGAAGATATCAATTCTGGTCACTGCTAGCTCCAAGGCTAAAATTATTTTGCACGCCTCTTTGATGGCCAAGACTTTTGCCTAAAAAGCACTGGTCTAATACGGCAGTCTTTTAAAGTAGACTTTCCAAGTTGGAGGTCGGTTGAAAAAATCCAAGACCCAATGACATAACTCGTTTTTGAGCCGTCCGTAAAAATAGATGTTTGGAAACGTTCACTTAAAAACAGCTCATTTCGACTGCTTCGTTGATGAAAACATGACGAAGTTTTTCTTGAAGTGAAGCGACGGACAGTACACCGCCTTGCGGAATCTTTCGTATAACACGCCTAATGACTTCGCTGTTGCCAAGCTTAGCGTTTACAATCCTTGTACGAAGCATGCATGAACCAACGACTCTTAGTCTAACAACTCTGCCCAGGACTTGGTCAATGACCAATTGAGACAGCCATGCCTCAATGTCCTCCCACTTGTCACACACCAGCTTGTTGGAAACCGCACCTATAAGCGCCACCTCGCTGAAGCCACGCCGAGACTCTGATGCAGTAGCTGCACCTGATTGGTCAGCAGGAAACCTCCATTTTTTTAGACTCTTTCAGTCTCATCCTGGGACCTATTGCAGTTTCTCGCATCATTGTGTTGGGTGGCCTGCTACAATCGGTACTCATCCACCACCGCCTGAAAACGAGTTTTGTGGTCGGCGTCCTTCGGTTGTTTTTTTCTATGCTTAAACGCTAGTCCTAAGGGCCAGTTTAAAGTTGGCAGGCATTCGATTGGGTGATCTTAGTTTAAACCAGCCAGATCGGGCGTTTAAACTTAGTTTAAACCACGGCCGTGCACTGAAAAACTGACCCTAAGTGGTATATTTACTGGCACCAGCAGATTTATCGTGTTGTTTAGAAAATGCCCCTTTTTCGCAAAATTTCTTCAACATTTTCCAGTCCTCGAAATGTAATTAAAGAGAAGCTTCCCTGATTGATACCTACAAGTCCAGATAAAAGCTCGGTTAAAAAAAAATAAGTGAAGCGGACTGTATTTTGAACTGTAAAATCTATATTTAAACCCTCTTTAAAGAAGTTTATTATTATTTTATAGATATCGTCTATCTCTGAAAATAAATGGTCTGGAAAGTATCTTGTATGTGATTGTAAATGATTCTAATGGAGAACAATAAAAGTAGATTATAACTATACTTTTTCTCTAATAGTGCATAAAACCTAATCTTTGCCATTTTTCCTCCGTTTTACGATATTTTAAAGAATTACCACGCATTTATAGTAAATCTGCATCTTTAAATTTTTAATAGGACGTCAGAATTTACATAAGTTTTATGAAAGATATCCTTTAAAATTGGTATCCTTTAATATCCTTATATACATATTTTTATAGGACATAAATTAAGCTAAAATTCTTCAAAATGCATTCAAAATTAAAGGCTTGAAGGATAATGTTTCTAAAGAACATTTTTGTCATGTTCCAAAGGATATATGAAAACAAAAGTTATAATTAATCTTGTTTTGAATTTTTCTTTCATATATCCATATTTAGTGTAAACGTTTGGAAATAGAGTTCATGATTCTTCGGAAAAAATCCCGACTACCTGGTAGAAAGCCAAAAAACGCAGACTTACTAAATATTATGCCCTAATACTGCAGAGTAAAGTCTCGCGAAATGCAAAAAACTTATGATAACTGTATCTGCAGTCGGCACGGGTTGTCGTGGTCCGAATTCCATAAAAGAGTTCAAGACAAAACCAATAAAATTATGGGGTATGCGTTAAAAAAAAACTTTGGTTTTTTGGGACAGTCTAATGTACATATATACATATGTACATACAGTACAGGTAGGTGAACTTTAAAACACTTTATTTTTTCGTTAGAATCCATGTCGGGTATGCTTTTGAGCAATGCACTGTAAAATGCAAATAAACAAAAGCCAATTAAATTAATTTACGTATAAATATGTATGTATATAAATGCAATTAAGTATGAGCACGGTTTTTAGTTTCGTTAGAAAAACATGAGTCAATACATATTGTTGTCAATTGTGATTTGAAAGATTTGCTGTTCTCCTTGAACTTATACACACATATGTAGATAATCATCATTGCATCCATTTTTTTGTAAGTCTTTAATTTTTTAATATATTTTGTACTTTGTCCAACTGAAAGTAACTCCTTTCTTATTTCACATTTACTAACCTTATCGTTTTCTATATCCTTATTTTTCCGACTTCTGGTAGTCCTATCGTACTAATCGCTACCTTTCGTATGGAACTTTATTACGATGACACTGAGGTGGCTGTATGCTTCACATCAGCGGAAACTTTCTGGTCGGCTTTCTACTTTATCACTTGCATTACAATCTTCTTTGTTCTGCCCTTCATTGTGTTGGTTGTGCTCTATGCTGCAATCGCCTACAAACTTCTACGTCGCAACATTGACTTTCATCGCCCCACCACCGCTGCTCACGTGCCGCCCACCACCTGTTTAAGTTCGGTTATTCTACGCCATCAATCGATAAATAAACTACCACTCCCGATGACATCCAATGGTGTGGGAGCCCAACAACTTAGCACCGGTATGCGAAAACATCGCAAACAAGTGATATTCATGTTGGTTGCCGTAGTCGCCAGTTTTTTTATTTGCCTTTTGCCATTTCGTGCATTCACATTATGGGTTATCACTGCACCTATGAAGGACATCGCAAGTCTTGGCATTGATGGTTATTATGGTATTTTATATTTCTGCCGTATAATGTTGTATTTAAATTCGGCTTTAAACCCTATACTGTACAATCTTATGTCTTCGAAATTCCGTACTGGATTCTGGCGCTTGATCATTTCCTGCTGCGGAGGTAGCACGGATCGTGTTATTGGACGTGGCAATAAGGGGGCAACAACTACTGCCACAACAACAACAACCAATCGCCGGCAAATGGAGGTCAAAACGTCAGTTACTTATGACCAGCGTCGTCCCAAATTCAAACGTGAATCAACATTTGTGGTAAACTCTTCCATTTCAACATCGTCAGGCTCGGACCGAAGTAGTAGCTTGTCAGTAATCGGGCCTAGGGCAGTTATGGGGTCACGATCTGTGGTAGGTGCCGCCATTATCGATATAACTAGAAGTACTGTGACAACTGCATGCCCACTGGAAAGTGATGAAAATTGCGCAGAGAGAAATTATATCTAAACAAGTGCGAAGAATAATGAGAAATTTTAAATTCTACGCGATGATTAATGAACAATGCGGTAAATGCATTTTTGGTAAGACTGATAAACCATAAAATCAATAATGTTTTTGGTATATAGAAGTTATCTTCGGCTTAACTGAGCACCTCCAAGGATGAAAATGTTATATAAATGTTACTTTGTAAAGGTTTCCTAAACACATGTTTGTAAAATAATCATAGTGGATTAAGTGCAAAATGAAATAAATATGTAAATATTACAAAAAAAAATATATAATGCGTTGTGTTTTTATTAATTTTCTGTCTAGGCTTCAAAGAGAACCATTCCGTGCCGAGTGGAATAAAGTGCTTCAACAAGGTTTGCGTGCATACCATCATATTACTGAAGAAGATTTTAAATATTCTCGCAGCACCTATTACTTATTTTTTTTAGTTCACATCGCTGTACACTATTTGTTCCATAAATTTTCAAATTGCAATTACATAAATACAAACACCATCCAATTTACTAATTTCATTTAAATTGCGTATGTCGTATGTACTTTTATTTAAGGTAATAAACTAATATTTCCAGCAATTTGGTTGTCCATGCAACCATTAGTGGTTAGCTGGACCACCAAATTGACTAATAAACACAAATTTGTATATACTATGGATTTTTAATAATTATAAAATGGTAGGGAATTTTCCGACGCCCGAAAAGACACCACATCGTATCTGCATTACTACGATACGCTCACACTTTTGCTTTCTTTCCGCATCTATTTTTTCATTCCTTCGTTATTTACGCTTTTGTTTACATTTAGGTTTCATTTAAACATTAGTTACAAGTATCTTACTTAAAGTTTTTTCCGCGCAGTTTGTTGTGTTTTTTTTATAGGTTCGCCGTCATAACATTACTCTTTCTTGTTAAGTATGTATTTAAAAAAATTTGATTTTTTATATCTTATGAATCATTGTTGTTGTTGCTCTGTTGTTATCAACATAAATTGTGTTCCCTTAACATGCGTGTCATTATCGTTACCATAGATTATCATCATTATTACTACAGCATAATCCTTTGCTTCTTTATCATCACCATCTTTGTTGTGATTTTTTTTATTTTCAATTTTTTGTTTTTAGTATAATAAAATAATGTGTGTATATGCTTTCACAATCGAAGTTATTCAGCAGCAACCGGATTTGGTGTTTTCCACTGGACGTCCTTGATCGATTTTAACTTTACTGGCGTTCTCAGTGGCACTTGAAGGCGGCCCAACACGATTCTTTATCTCGGCAGCCATCGTCAAGAAAGCTTGCTCAACGTTCGTTGCATTTTTGGCTGATGTTTCAAGGAATGGAATGCCTAATTGGTTTGCATATTCCTAATATGTAAAAAAAAAAACAATTAACATTAACTTATGCATCTTCAAATTAACTCAAATGTGTATGAGGAAACTTACCGCAGCTGTTGTTGTATCGACGACTTTCTTCGTAGTCAAATCACACTTGTTGCCTACCAACAACTTGTTCACATTTTCGCAAGCATATCGTTCGATTTCCTCTAACCATTGTTTTACGTTGTTAAAAGACTCTTGGTCTGTGCAATCGTAGACGACAATAATACCGTGAGCACCACGATAGTACGATGAAGTGATTGTACGGAAGCGCTCCTGTCCAGCGGTATCCCACTGTTATAAAGACAACACAAATTTTGTTTATTTCTCGAATATGTTCTTTTTGAAATACAAAGAGTAGAATAACGCATCTTTCTACTTACGATTTGCAACTTTATAGTTTTTCCGTCCAATTCTATGGTTCTAATTTTCTGCAATGCAATAATACTTTTATAAATATACATACATACATTATTTCAGGTGTCTTAAAAAAAAATTGTACTTACGAAATCCACTCCGATTGTGCTAATATAGCTCTCTGTATATGTGTCGTCGGCAAATCGCAAGAGAAGGCACGATTTCCCTACGCCCGAGTCGCCGATAAGCAATAATTTGAACAAGTAATCACTAGAAGCAAAAAATTAGTTTAAGGTTATTAAAAGAATTTATAAAAAATAAAATAACAGTGGAATATTATTGAAGTTTCAATAATTATTTCAGTTCAAGGATATAGATAATATGAATATTCATATGTTATGTGTATAATTGTTATTTACTGTACAGTTAGTCCTGTTCTTACTCGTAAAATAAATAGAGTAAATGCTCAAAACGCTTTTTTATTGTTTGTCGCATTTCGTTTTCAATTATTTTTTTCCTTTTCCAGTTTAACTTGAGGTCAGTGCAACCTAAGTAGCGATTCGCGACCGCTGAAGATAGTATTTTTACGTTTAATATGGGTCATAGCAAGTAAGCGTAGAGTAGGGTTGGGAACTTCATCCGGATTTTCCAGCTATCCGGATAAACCGAATATTAGAATTCCAAAGAAACCGATCTTTTACTTAATCCGCGGTACACCTTTGTAGTTATACACCGAGGTACACCTTTGTAGTTATAAAGTGGGCGGTGCTACGCCCAATACCTATAAGTATATAGCAGTCTTATTTATTGTTAGGAGATTGTTGTAACGACTAACTTAAAGTAAATTAGCGTCCTCAGTTATTGAAATATTGGTGTTTTCGTATTTTTGAAATTTGCCGTTATACGGGAAGCGGGTGTAATTTTAGACCGATTTGAATGGTGCTAAGGAAATGGTGCAACGGAAATGGTTGGGCTGAAACAAGTGCTCATTGTGTGTATGTATATGGTATTAATTTAATAAAAATTTGCTAATAAAAGGTTAAAGAATAGAAAACGACCAATGCAAGAATGAAAGTAAAGGTGACTACGTACATAGATGAAGAAAAGGATAAAGGCAAAAGTAAAAATAAAAACAAAAACAAAGATGCGTAAAGGTAAAGACGAAGATAGGGGAAGAAAGATTGAAATAAAGGCAATTAAAGAGAAAAGAATACAGAGGGAAACAGCCCAAGTCTGGGAACTATTTTGGGATTTTAGAGATTTTCGGGATTCTCTGGACTTATCGATAAAATAATCGAGATTTTTATCCGTTTTGTTATTATTATTTTTATCGATCTCTTTATCGAAATTTTTATCGATATTGTTATCAAATTTGGTATCGATATTTTCGGAACTTATGGATATCATAATCGATTTGTTTATCGATTTTATTATAGACATTTTTATCGATTTTGTTCTCGATTATTATCGATTTTGTTATCGATAATTATCGATTTCGTTATCAGCATTTATCGATTTTGTTATTGATTTTGTAATGGATATTTTTATCGATTTGGTTATCAATATTTGTATAGATTTATTTTATGGATATTTTTATCGATTTTGTTATGGTTATTTTTATCGAGTTTCTAATAGATTTTGCTACCAATATTGTTATCGATCTTGCTGTCGAAGTCTTTATCGAATTTTTAGTCGATTTTGTTATCAATATTTTTATCGGTTTTGTTATCGATATTTTATTGGATGTTACTATCGATATTGTTAACGAAAGAGTATAAAGATACAAATGAAGATAAAGAAAAACAGAATAACATAAATGTAATTAGAACGAACAGGGGTAGATAGGGATCTAGATAGAAAAAAGAAGAAAAATATAACGTTAAGCAAAAGCAGATTGGTTATGAGACAAAATAGATATGTATATAACGTAAGTTTCACTTCTCCAGTGTGGCCCAGACGCACTAACTTTTTTTTATTTTTCAGTTAACGTGCAAGCAATCATATACGAATAACAAAAAATAATAAAATTACTTTTAAACTTCAAAAAGATGTTAATGCCTTTTTACCATACATTTTTGGAACTGATTTTTAAAATGTTTAGTTGGAATTTCTAGCAATCAAAGCCGAATGCAGAATGAAAATGACGTAAGCAACTCTGCTGCTGTGGTTGCAAGCTCCAAGGTACCTAAAATTTCCTTTACGTTCTATCAAAAACTTAACCAACAGAAAAATCTTCTTTAACACTTCAGTCCTTATCACACAAGTTATTGGAATTCCTATCGAAATAGTTCCTAATTGCCCTATCGCTTTGGTATCATAAAGACATGACGTCTTGGTGTAACAGTTCTTCCCGAGAGTCGATAAGAATTCGAAAAAAAACGATATCATCGGCGATGATTTTCACAGAAATGTCGTGTCGAATAAGTAACTTCCGCAATAGAATATGCTGGCAGGGTATTGCTATTGTCATGACAGTATTGTCCGGTGTAAACCCTAACCTGCAAAAATCGCGACTACTCCATGCATGCGTGTAAAGAGTACTCCCTAAGGACCAAGGAGTACTCCAAAATTAACCACATTCATATAAAAAATATGGTCCAATTAACATGGCGATGTCCTAGGGACCATATACTCCATCCCTGCATTACATCAGAGTAGCACAAAACTACTTCCAACATGTTAACAATGGCATTGTTGTTATATTTTACCGTTTGTACACGCTTTNTAGTATTTTTACTATGGCGTTTAATATGGGTCATAGCAAGTAAGCGTAGAGTAGGGCTGGGAACTTCAACCGGATTTTCCAGCTATCCGGATAAACCGAATATTCGAATTCCGAAGAAACCGCTCTTTTACTTAATCCGCATTGGGCGCTTAGGTTTGATGCAACCGTATATATAAACAAGGAATCCGCGGCAACACCCGATTTCAAGCGTTTTTGATAATATGTAGTTAGACTTAATGATATAATTGAACTTGGTTAGGTACAAATCGAGTAAGTGTTTACCGAGGTAAAACTTTTTTAGTTATAAAGTGGGCGGTGCTACGCCCAATTCCTATAAGTCTATAACAGTCTTATTTATTGTTAGGAGATTGTTGTAACGACTAACTTAAAGTAAATTAGCGTCCTCAGTTATTGAAATATTGGTGTTTTCGTATTTTTGAAATTTGCCGTTATACGGGAAGCGGGTGTAATTTTAGACCGATTTGAATATTTTCAACAAATTACTTTTCCGTACTAAGGTTATTAAGTGCACAGAGTTTGGTGGAAATTGATAAATCGGTTACCGAGATACACGTTTTCAACAATTCGCATCTAATTTTTACTGAAATATCGCAGTTTTTGCTCTTTTTGAAAATACCGTTATATGGGAAGTGGGCGAGGTTACAGTGCGATTTCGCCCATTTGCAATCTCAATTTTTGCTCGCGTTGTCGTGTACACGGACAGACGGACAGACTTACGGCCATACAGACAGACATGGCTTAATCGACTTCTCTTTTCATTCTGATCATTTATGTATACATTTGTCCATATCTATCTCGATTCGTTTTGGCTGTTACAAACAACTGTTATGCGAACCGTTATGCGTTGTGTACAAGTGCGCTCGAGTATAAAAACTTTGCATACATCTGTGCCAATACTTTTGTAATTTCACAATATTTTCAACTCTAATAATGGATTTCTTAAAAAACAATTTTGTTATTTCATTAACGCTTTTTTGAACTCAATAAAATATGTATGCTATTTGCTAATTATAAATTAAATTAATATATAATTTTTTTGCAACACAAACGGTTTGAAAATAGACTGAATCAAGTAAAATTATATGTTTGTTTTCTAATTTTTGAAGTGAAACTTCTTTAGCGGCGGTTGGTTGGTTGGGAGTAAATTGGCAAATTCAACGGAAATTGCTCACGGAAATGGTGGGGCTGAAACAAGTGCTTATGTGTGTAGTGTGTATGTATATGGTATTAGTTTAATAAAAATTTGCTAATAAAAGGTTAAAGAATAGAAAACGACCAATACAAGAATGAAAGTAAAGGTGACTACGTACATAGATGAAGAAAAGTATAAAGGCAAAAGTAAAAATAAAAACAAAAACAAAGATGCGTAAAGGTAAAGGTAAATGGTAAAGGTAATGAAGACCAACGTATTTTTAATCACTTTACTTATATATGTATATAAGGGCAAAGGTGAAGGGGAATATGTAGATGAAGAAAATGATAAACATAAAAGCAGACAGAGGAGGATGAGGATACCGATAAAAGTAAAGACGAATATAGGGGAAGAAAGATTGAAATAAAGGTAATTAAAGAGAAAAGAATACAGAGGGAAACAGCCCAAGTCTGGGAACTATTTTGGGATTTTAGAGATTTTCGGGATTCTCTGGACTTATCCATAAAATAATCGAGATTTTTATCCGTTTTGTTATTATTATTTTTATCGATCTCTTTATCGAAATTTTTATCGATATTGTTATCAAATTTGGTATCGATATTTTCGGAACTTATGGATATCATAATCGATTTGTTTATCGATTTTATTATAGATATTTTTATCGATTTTGTTCTCGATTATTATCGATTTTGTTATCGATAATTATCGATTTCGTTATCAGCATTTATCGATTTTGTTATTGATTTTGTAATGGATATTTTTATCGATTTGGTTTTCAATATTTTTATCGATATTTGTCAGTATTTGTCGATTTGATTATCGATTTTGTTATGGTTATTTTTATCGAGTTTCTAATAGATTTTTCTACCAATATTGTTATCGATTTTGCTGTCGAAATTTTTATCGAATTTTTCGTCGATTTTGTAATCAATATTTTTATCGGTTTTGTTGTCGATATTTTAATGGATGTTACTATCGATATTGTTATCGAAAGAGTATAAAGATACAAATGAAGATAAAGAAAAACAGAATAACATAAAGAGGGGTAGAGATAGAGATCTAGATAGAAAAAAGGCGAAAAATATAACGTTAAGCAAAAGCAGATTGGTTATGAGACAAAATAGATATGTATATAACGTAAGTTTCAATTCTCTAGTGTGGCCCAAGCGCAGTTACATTTTTTATTTTTCAGTTAACGTGCAAGCAATCATATTCGAATAACAAAAAATAATAAAATTACTTATAAATTTAAAAAAGATGTTAATGCCTTTTTACCATACATTTTTGGAACTGATTTTTAAAATGTTTAGTTGGAATTTCTCGCAATCAAAGCCGAATGCAGAATGAAAATGACGTAAGCAACTCTGCCGCTGTAGTTGCAAGCTCTAAGGTACCTCAAATTTCCTTTACGTTTTATCAAAAACTTAACCAACAGAAGAATCTTCTTGAACACTTCAGTACTTATCACACAAGTTATTGTAATTCCTATCGAAATAGTTCCTAATTGCCATATCGTTATTGTATCATAAAGACGTGATGTCTTGGTGGAACAGTTCTTCCCGAGAGCGGATAAGAATTCAAAAAAAGGCGATATCATCGGCGATGATTTTCACAGAAATGTCGTGTCGAATAAGTAACTTCCGCAATAGAATATGCTGGCAGGGTATTGCTATTGTCATGACAGTATTGTCCGGTGTAAACCCTAACCTGCAAAAATCTCGACTACTCCATGCATGCGTGTAAAGAGTACTCCCTAAGGACCAAGGAGTACTCCAAAATTAACCACATTCATATAAAAAATATGGTCCAATTAACATGGCGATGTCCTAGGGCAGGACCATATACTCCATCCCTGCATTACATCATAGTAGCACAAAACTACTCCAACATATTAACAATGGCATTGTTGTTATATTTTTTTGTTTGTCCACGCTTTTGTTCTTCACTTCTCAAATGCTTTTTCGAAATTAATAAAAACCAAGACAAAAATTAAAAATTACATGTTGCCTCTGACGGCAGCCCAGCAAACAATTAGGTTTGATATACATTTGAAAATGATTCGAAATCAAAGCCTTTCTCAAATGCCCAACGTTTGAGAATGATTTGAAAATTACAGCTTTCTCAATAAAAAGGCGAGTTTTATCTCCATTTGAGAGTATGGTTATCTAAAAATCAAATATAAAAAATCAAATACAAAAAAATTAAACCTCGTTTTCAATTTGAAAATCATTTGAGAGAAACATTTGATATCAAATTGTGGAATACATTTTTCTCAAACGTTTGAAACCATGAACCAACAAAACAAACAAAGTACCTAGTCGTTGGTTCATGGCGTTTGAAACTGTGTTTGCTGGAAGGCTAGTAATAGGTTGTTAATACTCGCTGTGAAGCCAGGGCAGTCTATGATTGAGCGAACAGCTAAGTACGAGAGAGGAGCAATGGATCTCTCTTTAACAAGTGACTCATCCGCCCCATAATTCCGTACTATATAACTTCACCACTTGAAGTCGTTCGGAGATATTGTTAATAACAATTATTTCTAATTGTATTGTACATTGGACGGCTGCCAATGCCAACTACGATATAATTGCATCAAATGCAATCTCCACATAAAATTCCTGAATCAAGCGTAAACACTCCCCACAAATGAGTACTGATTGCCACGAAGAAATATTCAAAGCACAAGTGTAGGTAAGGCGTCGACGGCGTGGATAGACGAAATTGAGCGACATCATATTCATTGAAATGAAAAAATGACGTCGCAAAAATATTAAAGGCTTATATATATGTTGCAATTATAAAAATTAAAATTTATTTATTTGCACTTACTATTCTGGATTCATAGCTGCTTTTTCGGGAAAACCTAAAACGTTTTCAAATATTCTGCTCGTAGACGAATTCGAGCTGTTGTTTTTTTTCTTCTACTGCGCTAATCAAATGATTTTTTTCTTCAGCCGAGCCACACTTTCCACTGCTGTATCTCACTTCAACGAAGAGTTATATTTGTTTTTTTTTTTCCTTTGATACAAACGGCTGCTAATATTTTTGCTTACTGTTTAATATTTTGGACTTTTCCTTGCCTTTTAACAATTTGTTTTCTATTAAGAAATATTGCAATTGAATGCTGTAACTTTTATTTTTTCGTTCGATGATTTTCAACGACAGCAACGACGACGAAAGAACAATGGCGACGAACAAATGACGATGAAGAAAATTCACTAGCATTCGCTCGCTTCCACGCAATCAATTTAATTTTGTTGTCTCGCTCGCACACACAAAATAGCACAATTTTCTGACACATCAGTTGAACGAGTGGAGTAGTCGGAGTATCGATATCGATAAATATTGGTTTAATGGTTGCCACAATACGCTGCGTTTACATAAGACAATTTGACACAACACAATTGAGAATATCTGGCCAAAGCAAAGGTAAATTTATATATATATATAGATTTACGTTCTTTGGTAACGAGGTGTCGCGTCGTATAGATTTACGTTCTTTGTTATACATTTTCGTTCTTTGTCAAAAAGAATATACAGTCAGTCCATAAAGTTTAGGTACAGCGATTTTTTTACAATACCGGCAACTATTTTCTAGATATTTTAATTTTAATTAATTTTGTATAAAAATATTGTCAATTCTACAACAAAAAACCCAAAAATCAGAGTTCCAAACCTTGTGCAAAATTAAAGAAAATTTGGAAAAAAATTTCATTCAAATATTGCACTTTTTATTTACGCTCGCTAGAAAAAATACGCAGTTTTTTAGCGCAATCAATTTTAGTATAATAAAGTGCAAGTATGAGGAAGCTAGGACTTACCATTGATTTTTTGGAATTTTTTTTTGTTGAAGGTGTCGCACATTTTGTCCATATAAAAAAATTATCAAACATTATCTTATATGGAGAAAATGAGCGACACCTTCAACAAAAAAAATTCATAAAAATCAATGTTAAGTCCTAGCCACCACAAACTTGCACTTTATACTAAAATTTAGTGGGCTAAAAAACTGCATACTCAACTTCTTTCTAAAGAGCGTAAATAAAAACTGCAATATTTGAATGAAATTTTGCCAAATATTCTTTAATTTTACACAAGGTTTGGAACTCTGATTTTTGGGTTTTTTGTTGTAGAATTGACCATATTTTTATACAAAGTTATCGAAAAATAAAATATTTAAGAAATAGTTGCCCGTATTGTAAAAAAATCGCTGTACCTAAACTTTATTGACTGACTGTAGTTGTGGCCACCATTAGAACAATATTTATCGATATCGATACTCCGATACAGTGTATACGTTGCACTGCTATACCATTTGCTCCAGCATTTGCCTAAAGGTAAATAAAGCTCTGCGTACATTTTTAGTGCAAATCTCAAATATGTCAAATTTTGAGTTGTGACTCTTTTGAAGACGGTGTGCGATATGTACAGATTTATGTAGGTCGAAAAATCTTGACATTGAACAAACATAATTCGCATCAAAATTACTACTTGCCGGTTAACCATCCTTATCAGTACAAAACCGCGTATTGTCGTTCTGCAAAACCTTTTTTGCCAAAAATTGGATTTGCTCACACAAGCTCTTGGCTCAATCCTTCAGGAAACATACTAACCAAAAATGCGATTGCTTTATAAAAAAAAGAACCATTTTGAAATGTGAGTGTTTTTACTCTCTAGAAAATAATTTATGGAACCTCACATACGCGATATTGCATTTTGTTGATACGCGGTATTGCATTTTGTTGATGCGCGGTTTTGTAGTTTAAACGACGATATGTACATATCTAATATATATAAACGCCTTAATTTGGTTATCTATATATTTTATTTAAATATCAGTGTGACTTTGAGTAAGAACATATTAGTAATACATGTTCATTTATAATTATGTCTACAATAACTTTACAAGCACTTTAACAAATACCAATTACTTTTCTTAAATGGGCAGAAAGGTATGCTGGGTAACATATCAATATAAGGGAAAGGGGAAGCAGTGAAAAAAATTCGAAAACTGATGGATTGACCATCATAAACTCCAATATCCAATCATGGGTAGGATTATCCTTGCGCCTGAAACATACTTAATTTTCGGAATAAACACACTTATTTAATGGAATGCATCGATGGCAGCAGTTTTTATTCCAGTGAGTTCAGCGTCAATAATTGTTTTAGCACCTTTGTTTGCGACGTTTCACGTATTTCTCCAGCTAAGAACATTTCATCTACTACCGTGTAAACTTTATAAAAGTTAAATACAAGGTCCAATTCACATACATTATGGAAGTACTCGTTAAGTACCTCCACAAAATTGTGTATCGCCTCAAGATAGCACAGATTGTTGTCGTTTACATCAACGCAGATACAGAAGTAGAGTCCGGCATATCGGCGGTACACAATCTTAAAGTTCCGAAACTGTGAATAAAAAAATATTAAATAATATACATACAAAGTGTAATGTAAGAGTAATTGGCAGTCTCAATTTCAATAAATAAAAGACATTCCAAATAATTACACCGGCCGAATACACATAAATTTGGGTTGGCCCGGAAACATTTCCCTCCCCCCGCCCAGATTCGTGGGAACGGGTCAAGAAAGTTTTATTATTTGAAAGTGTCAAAAGCCTGAATTTTATATTCATCACCTACCTCGACAAAATTTGTGTGTTTTGCATCCCGTACTGTCACCACTGCATGCACCTCTTCGATCAGCTTCTGCTTTTCGTCGTCATCAAAATTCATATACCACTTGGCCAAACGCGTCTTACCAGCACGATTTTGTATCAAAATGAACCGTATCTGCGAAAACAAATAATTGCATCCAAAGATTTCAATTGCTGAGGGGCGTTTCGCTTTTTGCTTACCATAATTTTCAACAATTTTATTTTGCCTTTTCCCCAATACTCCAGCAAGCAAATTGGTCAAAATTGTGATAAAGAACTTCTCTGATTTTTTTGTATCATTACGCACAACAGGGTTGCCAATTCAGTGTTGCTTTTATTTTAACCCTTATGCGCATTGCCCAATCCAGTTCGTTCAAATCCGTGTGGATTCCTTGAAAGTGTCGGTTATGCAGTGAATATAAACAATTTCTATCAGAACGACCCAGATCGAAACTTTTCTTAAAATGTAAATAAGGATTTACCTATGCAGTGCATTGCTGATATTTTCGAGTGATTTAGGTTTTTCTTCGATTTATATCTAGTCCACAATAAATTTTAATCCTATACCTACAGAATACAACTCTGCAGACCATGTAAACCATATGATCTATGTACCAAAATAGAATGAACTCAGTCAACTAAATACTTGAAATTGCATTTCGTTGAAGGAAACAATGATAGTGTTATCAAGATTACGTGGATCGGCTCTCCGTGGTTTTCATAAGCACATATGGGTTAGAAATTGTTCATCAGCAGCAGCGGCAGCAACGCCAGAATCTAGCACCATGACTGGAGTACATGATGCCCAGCAGGCACTAGCGCTCAAGGAAAACTGCATTTTGGTAGATCCGAATGATAACGCCATTGGCGCCAGCAGTAAAGCTGATTGTCATCGAGTGAATGGAGAGACTGGAGCGGTCAAATTACATCGTGCTTTCAGTGTCTTCCTTTTCAATTGTAAGGGAGAAATGCTTGTGCAACGTCGTTCCGTACACAAGGTATCTTCATGTTTTGCATTTGATATTGGAGACTTTATTTATATTATTTATTTTGTAGATTACATTCCCCGACACGTATACAAACGCTTGTTGTAGTCATCCACTGCACGACATTGAATTGGAGCGGGAAGAAGCTAATGCGATAGGAGTACGAAGAGCAGCTCAGCGGCGGCTTAACTATGAGCTTGGCATTCCAACGGAACAAATTCAACCAGAAAACTTTCACTATTTGACACGCATACATTACCACAATACAGGTGATGGTGTGTGGGGTGAACATGAAATCGATTATATACTTTTCCTGCAAAAGGATGTCGATCTCAATCCGAATGAGAATGAGGTCAGCGAAGTGCGCTTCGTAAAGCGTAATGAAATTGACAAGGCTGTGAACAAATTCGATGCTCCAATGACACCTTGGTTTAGACTGATCCTAAAGCATAAACTTAAAGAATGGTGGGATAATTTGCACCAATTAAAAAAGTTTGAAGATACGAAGTTCATACATCGCTTCACCTGAACAATGGAATATCTTTTGATCATCATCGAATAGGCGGCGAGAAACACCAAAGAAATTTTTGTTCGGCACTTTGACTGGAGTGGTCTCCTGATTGTTAGTGTGCTTTAAGAAATAGAAATCATTAAAATTATAGTTACGGGATTAATAAAATAAGCCATTTAAGTTTTCTCTTTTTTTGTTTATTTATGGTTGTAAGCATACATCTGTATATGTGTATGTATGTAAATAACAATAGAGTACAATCATGATCACATTTACTGTGTTACCATGCACATTGCTTTTGTCTTAAATGCTATTCATATAACTATCTTTTATGTATGTATGTTGTATGTTATTAGTTGGCGAAGCACAATAAACATTTCGCAGCACAACAACAAATAACGAACAAAATGAACTATAAATATTTACAGGTTTTGGCGTAAAAAATCTAATAAAATAGTAAAACAAATCAGCTGCAGCTTGACTTGTTCATTTTTCTCCTAGTTTCGAAGCACTAATTTGTATGCATAACTTAAGTTTGATCAACGGTTTAAGAAAAAGGCGTTGAAGCAGGCACACCTTGATTATGTCAATAAATAGTTTGCATATCAAACAAATTCTTCATTTAAGATTTACTGTAGTTAAGTGTTTATTACATACATAGTTGTATGTACGTTCATTTACATTTCACGGTTAGGGGGTTTTCCACGAGAAGGAACTCTGGTCGATTCCAACTAACTATATCCTCACCGAATATCCAGATTTAATTTGCAGTCTAAATAGTTTTACGTTCTTAAAAACAAAATATACTTTTTTATGTAGTTGCAACTAACACTAATAGGTCGACTTGTGTATTCGAATCTTCAGTTGATTTAATATGAGTATATTACGAATTTGCATGCGCTTTAAAAACACGTCGTTGTTAGTAGGTATACATATGTGTGTAATATATAATAAATAAGTGTCGATTCGTTAATTACATAATTTTCTTTTTAGTAAAATATTTTTTTTTATCGTTTGTTTTATTATCAGCCGTTTGCCGAATTTCGCACTTCATTTAAGGCACTTTTGAAGTCTTGTAGTTCATAGCGTATTAAGGAATTTTCACAAAACACTATATTACCACAAATAAAAATTTGGCACTTTCGTTTTGGATTCCTCTAAATTCACTCCTTGTTTTATGGTTGGAAAGCATGTGCTTTAAGTGATATTTTGTCGCACTAAGCAATTGTATGACAGTCTACATAAGTAATATCACAGCCATTAACTTTTAGGATAGGCCAAAGAGTTTCAATGCATTGAATGCTGTAGCTAAAGCTACTTCTTCGGGCGTTTTCTTCATAAAAGCAGCTATCATTTCTACGATGGCGGGCAAACTACAAGGCTCGTTGCGTTGAAAGGTGCAGTACCTGAAAAATATCAGTCCATTGAAAGAATAATTCCTATGCAAATATCTGTCTGGTACATCTACCTATGTAAATATAAAAGCGAACGTTCCGTTATTCCAGTCTTAACATGTTGCGGCAGCTTGGAAGCTCTTGTATTTGGGTACATGAACGGCGAGTCCGTTTCGACGAGCAGTCTATCGATAGGAAGAATTCCATTTTCTAAGAGTTTGCGTACTCCACTATCTGATTTGTCCTGTAACGTAAAAAAAAAAAAATGCATTTAGTTGTTTTGTAAGTTTAATCTGTAAAATTATTGCCAATAATACTGAATTTCCACTAGGCTTTAAATGCTAGAAATTGTAATGACAAAGTTGAGCCTTAAAAAAAAGCAGTGCCGTAACGTTCAAGTTCATTTCCACATGGCATATCTTAAATGCCACCAATTTTGTGTCGTTTCAATACCTAGTAGAAATTCGGCATAAAATAAATTATCATCGGTTCACGTGATCCAAAGTTATCTTATAACCTACATATGTATATACATACAAAAAATATTCCGACGAATTGCTAAACTGTTTTTTTTTGTCGGATAAAAATTAATGCTTTAAAATATTTGTTTATGGAATAACTCGGATTTCTCTAAAATTTATCTTACCTTGCATAAATAACCAGTTAAACTGATATAGAATCTTCTATTTAGATATTTGACTGCTTCGTCGGCCGTTCCCATGAATCCTCTTATGATTATAGGTGGTAAAGTCTCGAATCTGTAAATTTAATCGCAGAGAAATGTTCATATCGATGGTCCTCTGCAATAACGACACAATTAAAAATTCAAAAAACAATATCCATTACTACTGTTGAGTGACTCTTGTCTCTAATCCTTAATATTCGCTTTAGTAATGCTTACTATTTATATAATATATATAATTATAAGTTCTTATTTTTTGAATTTTGCCGTTATTGCAGAAGACCATCGATATGTAGATACATATCGCCGCTTGGCGTATAATAACAGTTGCGGATAAAAACTTACTTATCCAGGATATCGAGTACATCTTGTTGCGCGGATCGCTCATGTATAAGCAGAGATTTGTTCAAATTGCAAGCTAAATGTATCTGCTTTTCAAAAATTTCCTTTTGGGTCTCTGGCTCAGAGAAATCACGTTGATAATCTAAGCCACATGGTCCGATAGCGACGCATTCCTGTGAAGCCGCAATATGCTCGAACTCGAACCAAGTGTTCGGTTCCTCGACAATCGATTTGGAATCGTGTGGATGTATGCCAGCAGTCGAATAAATTATATCGGGATAAATTCGTGATAGACGAAGCGCTTCTTTGCTAGATTTTACCGATGTGCCTGGAACCATTATTTTCTGTACTCCTGTTGAAATATTTAATTTTGAATGAGTATTGAAAATTATAAAAATCAGCTATGGCATTATTAAGTCATATGGGAATTAAATATATGTATGTACATATGCACAATAACTATGTATGTAGGTACCTACATATCTACGTATAACAACTTTGACTTCTCACAGATCTTTGAGGTCAGATAGGGTTACATATTTTTGAACAATTACTTATTTACATATTTGTGCATATAAATGGGTGTGTTACTATGGTATATATAGAGTAGGTATACATATGTACATATGTGCATACAGATATGACTAAGAGTAGTCTTCGAATGACAGGGCGCAACATTCTTATCTAAGAAAAAACGCAAAAGATCTTCTTGAAAACACAACTATACGCTAATTTATATGCGTATACATAAATAAATTACATATACATAAATGTACAGCCAAGTATGTACGCCAACTTTGTGGCAATATTTATTATACCTTACCCGCATCCTTGGCTCGTTGTATTACTGATTCCAGATCACGGCTATATTTTTTGTTTGTTAGATTCGCACCCGCATCTATCACTATGAGATTTTCGAAGCAGTGCTTCATATCCACTAAATTCATATCCACACCGATATCCAAGGCACCAGTAGTGTCGACTGGAATCGTCACACCGGCGCCAGCGGCGGCAGAAGAGGCTGTGCCAGCTACAGAGGATTGTGCCATGTCGTTTTTGTTGGTTATTTGTGTATTGTTTCACAACTTGAAGAATACGTTTTTGTTATCTGTGAATTGAGTGTCGCTTGCACGTTGACTTGACGAAAATAGGTATGACGAAATAACAATTGTATTAATACAACACACAGTGAAAATGTTCAAATGCACATTAATTACGATGAATATCTTGCGAGTGATTTGCAAAACAATGGTTAACGTCGTAGACGAGAAGTGTTTTCGTAATAAATACGATATTAGCAATCAGCTAGAAATATAGTGCACCTTTAAAAATGTTATTTTTGTATGGAAATATAAAAATTAAAATGATTTAGAAAATCCCTACGACTGCTGGCAGCTGGCGGCCAAGAAAATTAGTAAAATACCAGTGATAGTGTTGCCAAGTACCAAGGTAATTTATTTCAAAACTGAGACAACTCGAAGTGGAATGCACAGTGTGGTCGGATAACCAAACGAAGCAAACCAAAAAGTTATGATGAAGTAAGAGAAAAACGGAAAAATATAAGATCAACTAAACCTAACGAAAATGAAATATAAATTATGTATACACATCGGCGTAGCCAGAATGAAATTTAGGGGGGGCCTCGACCCTATTAAGCTGGCATTTTGGGGTACTATTTTATATATATAAGGAAAATTTGAAAGTTAGGGGGAGGACTCGAGGACCCCCCTGTCCCTACCTGGCTACGCCCATGTGTATGCATATAAGAAACCGGAATACAACTAAAAAATAATAGTTAAATATACATATCAATGGGGTGATAAATGTAAAGCAGTTAAGGACTTTTTATTATTGAATTACATATGTTTAAATACTTCTTTTTATTTTTTATGAAATTAGATGTAAAGCTTTTGATTTTCTTTTTATGCCAGTTTGCTTTGACAAGTAGAAAGGGATCAGGGATTTATACCGAATTATATAATTTGTAAGCAACTACATCATAGCTTTAAAGGCAACTGACGTACCCTCCCGGATTTATCTCTGGTCAAGGATTGTTTCACCAGCATCACTCCCCAAAAACTCTGTGGAATTTGTATACTGTTAAGAGCGTTCAAGACGTGGCAATATACTTCAATGCAATAAATTTCGGAAAGGCTGTCAAATTGAGAAATCAGTTGCATGAGCAGTCGCACCTTGCATGGAAAGTGTCTTTCGAAAGAGGTTTTTTATTTCCGAAAGTCGAATTGAAGGAAAAATTTCTGAAATCGCTTTTTGGCTGTTCACACAGCGAATGAGTTTTTGGCAAAGTTTTTCGATACTAAAATGCAACTATGGGCGGTGGGGTTGTCGATTGTTTGCTATTTCTCTTGTAAAATCGAGAACGAAAACGCGAAAAATTAATACACGACGTAATATTTGCCGTGTAAACAATATTTTACCGATTACGTATATTAAGCAAAATAATATATTTCAAGCATTTTTGATATTTAATTCAACAATATTTTTTATCATTTTACACAAATTCACGATCAGGGCCACACGGCAACACTCGATTAGTTTGACAGCACTTGCAGAAGAAATAAAAATTGCAGCACGAGAAAGTTGAAATATATTTCCGAAATCGATTTTCGCTCTTGCAGTTGCAGTCACACCTTGCATCTTTTGGTTCTGAAACTGATTTCCGAAAAGTGACAGAATGATCTATCTGGCTGTTCACACATCGAAATAAAATTTTTCTTTCTCAATTTGACAGCGAATTGCGTGCGAAAGACGGAAATATTGCCACGTTTGACAGGCTCTTTACACCAACAACGACAACGGCGAATCTTCAAAATTTCATTTCTGCAACATTGTTGTTGACGCTACCTTATATTCTATCATTCTTGAGGCCAAGTCCCCTTTCAGACACGTCAAGTCTTGAAAGCAGTTTTTATCGCATTCTCTTTTGTGTTTTGTATTTTCTGCTGGATTACCTACAATGATGGAAAAGTTGGTACAATCGTACCTTTATTTACTTACAATTTTAAGTACATCTGGAACATAGCAAAATGACTTCTCAGGAAATCAGTTCTTAATTTTATTGACATTTCAATGCATTTTCGGGTGCTTGCAACTGGTCTAATAGCTTTCCTCCTTTGCGAAGGGACATTCAAATGATACAAATTATGGTCAAAGTAACGCAACTGTAGTTGATTTCGCCAGATAGATGAAATATATATATATTTTTTTCCGTCAGATCGAAGAACTGAGAGGAAAGTGATTCTGCTTTCCTACAACATAGTTTTGTCTCGCGCCGCTCGAGGAGATTATTTTCATAGCCAACATTTTTTTAATGTGATTACAGAAGTTGATATGGTATGGATGGGAATTGTTATCCTCCTATTTTCTTATATAGAGATATATATTTTCTTTTTAGGTACATCTATCTACTTTTAGGTAAAGTTTTCCGTAAATTAGGTACAATCATATAATACGATTTTCCATCCCTCTTTGTTCAATAAAAATTCCCCCAAGTCAAAATAGGTATGTTTAATTTTGACTTGGAGCCAAGGTACATTGAACAGGTAGTATCAGTAGAGCAGCTGATTTGATTTATTTTCAAATTATTTGGTCTCGAAAATGTCAAATATTTTTAATTTTTTCTCACAAAAATTCTGAATTGTTAAAATCCATTTGCATGTGAAACCTTTTTCCATACAAAACAAGCGATTGAATAGCAGCTTTTGGAACGTTCGCCCAACTCAGCAGCACAACCGCTGATTACTGGGCCTTGCAAAGGATGGATCAATGCTTCGAGAAGCAAACAAATTTACTAGGAAAGAAAGTGGCATAAATTTTTTTTTTCCAATTTAAATTTTTTATTTTTTATAATTTTTTGTATTTCACATGGCACGCTTTGATTTAGAAGAAAAAATTCAGAACAGTTTTTGACACTTTCGATACCAGAAGCAACAACAAAATACACGCAAATGTTGTTTTTGCTCTACTGATACTACCTGTTTAATGTGCCTTGCTTGGAGCTATGTTTATGCACGGTTGCATAGAGAATCTGACTAAAATTAACTGCCAATTAATTTTAAATTGGCAATTAATAAAGATTTGGCATTGAATTCGTTAAAGTGCAATTTTCGTTTGGCGGAAACACCAGCAGCTACAACATCCTTTTACCAGATGATAAGATTGTTCGTCGAAAATCCAGCAAGAATTATCCAGAAATTTTAGTGAAAAATGATTTTTCTTACTTGTATTTAAAGCTGACAGAAGTAAGTTTAAAGTAATTAATTTCATTAAATAAAATCACTTTCAAGCGGCTAAACCTCTGTTTACCTCTGTACATGGTCTTTTTTCCTCATCTGAAAATAGTTCTCCAAGGATCTGAGAAAGGGTGCTTTTCTAGTGGGTAGGGTTTCAAGAGCCAAGCGCTCTCCCCTCCGCCTACTACCCCAAAAAAGTGTGCAAGTAACTAAATATTTCCCCGTTTTTTATCAAGTTATCCAAACATCTTGGTAATGTAATTTCTTGGATACTTACCTTGCGTTTGATGGTGTTCAATATAAACTATTTTTAAATTTCACGTAAAGAGGCGTTAGAATCTTTTTTCAATCGAGCCCTACTCTCATCGAAGCGCAAATATAAAGGAAATATAAATTTGGAGTTATCGGATCACTGACGGTGTTTTTTTTTAAACTCTAACTAACAAATAGAGTATCTAGTCTTCTTATACCCGAGCACACTTGTGCATAAGGGTATTATAACGTTGTTCACATAACGGTTGTTTGTAACAGCCAAAACTGCCTCGGAGTACTTCCAGATCAAGCTGATTTGGGTCCCGGGGCACAGTGATATCGCGGGAAATTGCAGGGCTGATGAACTGGCCAGGCAAGGCACCCTTGAGGCCATCACCTCGGACAGGGAGGGCATTGGAGTTCCGTTGGCAACCTGCGGCCTGCTTTTGGACAGATGGGCTCATGGTCGGCTCAGCGAGCGCTGGGAAAAAACCCCGACTTGCAGAGTTGCAAGGTCCTTCTGGCCGGTTGTGGACCGCGGGCGGTCAAGGGAGCTAATGCAGCTGGCTAAGCGTCAGCTCTCGATTTTCACAGGTGTACTGACCGGACACTGTCCAATGGGAACCCACGCGGTGCGACTCAATATCGTCACGGATCCCTACTGCCGCAGTTGCCTGGAAGACGAAGTGGAGTCATCTCAGCACTTCCTACTCAACTGCCCGGCATTCGCTAGATTACGGTTTAAGCATCTCGGTGCGCATTTCATCGACACTCCCGAGGGACTCTCCGGAGTGGACATCAGCTGTTTGAAGAACTTCATTATGAGCACCCAGCGCTTCTCGTAATTTTTACGCAGTTACCGTTCCTATGTAATGTGGTATCACAATGGACAATCAAATGTCTAAGTGAGTCCCCTTTGCGGGTCTGCCACCTTNTCACAATGGACAATCAAATGTCTAAATGAGTCCCCTTTGCGGGTCTGCCACCTTAACCTAACCTAACCTAACAGCCAAAACGAATCGAGATAGATATAGACAAATGTATACATAAATGCTCAGAATGTAAAAATAAATCGATTAATCCGTGACTGTCTGTTCGCTTGTGCACACGATAACTTGACTAAAAATCGAGATATCTTAACGGAACTCGGTATGTCTACTCCTTTGGAACGTAGGACGGATAGTATTGAAAATGGGCGATATCGGACCACGTCTACCTCCTTTGTAACGGTAGTTTTAAGAAATACTAAAACAGCGATATTTTTATTCACTTCAAACTTGATATTTGCAATGATATTTAGGCGTAAAATATGAGTATTATACATTTTCGGAAAATGGGCGTAGACACGCCCACTTATATCTCGTGAAACCGCTTCACCAATTTCTGCTAACCTGGCAGAGTTGTAGGTCCTGATACAACATACCAAACGGCTGAAAATTTTTAAAATTGGACAATAACCACGCCCACATCCCATATAACGGTCATTTACAGATATACGAAATCATCCATAAATCAGTAAATACTGAAGCTAATTTATTCAAAATTTATGTTTGAAATAACTGTTTAGCAAAAAATCACTTATGACCACATATGGTTGATTCCACAGGAAAGTAAACCAGCCCGACTCTTTCTTTCTTTCAAATATTGTACATATTGGTGATTATTTGTATTCACTATATCTGTCAGTTGCTTTTGACACTAAATCATATCATTTCCAAGCATTTTGTCTGTAATACTTTAATCCTTTTGTCGTTTGTCCTTTTGTTGTTTTTTGGATACTTAAGTACCGTTTTCAAAAGGATATATAACATGTTTTCTTCCATATGGAAGAAAAGAAATCGTAGCTGACTTCGTTGCACAATTACCTAATAAATAAGTGTAACGTGCTTTTCTTTTTATTACAATTTTTTTTTTTATTGACTTGATAACTCAATTCATTTTAGCAATAAATAATAAGATATGTTTAAGAAAGTAATTTCATGAACAATTGCGAATTGAGCATTATACTGCTAAATTTTAATAACTATTCTATTGAAATAAAGCGAAACTAACATTTGTAAAATATCCTTTGTAATATTTATTTTTTAAGGTTTTGACTATATATTTTCCTATAATTCAATTGGATTTTTTGCAACATAAAAAACTGATAAGTTATCTGCCCATACCAAGAAACAATAATTGCTTCACAAAATCCTGGTCGATCTGTCAAGCAGTCACTATTTACACCTTTTCACAAAGGAGGCGTTCCCATAAAATTCTCGTAAACTTACGAGCTTTAAACGGTTTAAGACTTTACGAGTTTAAGGGAATCTCCTAACTGAAAAACTAGCATTATTCGTTCATCCGTTTTGAAGAAATTTCAAACTTTCTGGCACAACCCATCATTAACCTTAGAACCGTGAGTTGGGCACTCAGTGCCCATATTAATTTTTGATATCGAATTTCGGGGGTTTGGGAAGTCCAATGTGATTTTTTTGTCATAGGCAGATAGATTGCACCTTGGTTTATAAGTTGACTGAATTCTAGGTGTATATATTTTATAAAAAGAAAGTAACGGTATTTTTTATTATGAGTACGCTATACGTGACTTGGGGCACTCAGTGCCCATACATTTTTTCATATATTTTGTATGGAGAACATAAATTTTCTAACGGTTTTCGGTGNTTCCAAATAGTGTAACGTAACCATTGCACATTTGGATGCCTATAACTTTGAAACTCAAGGATTTATTAAAACATTTATTTTATAGAGACATAGATTTGACCGTGCTTGATCATATCACCTAAAAAGCCCAGTTGGTGTTGTGTTATTTAGTGGACGATTCATCCATATTTTAGAAAAAATGTGTACGAATGTAACGTAGCCAGTCAAATAATCGACCATATGTGTATCTCGGTACGCGTTCCATGAATTTGTATCAAAATCTGCACATTTATTGACACATAAAATAGAGACGTTGACAATTTTTGAAATCGGAATAAAATTACGCCCACTTTTCATATAACGGTAAATTTCAGAAATGCGGAAACTTCGATCTTTCGAAATTTAAGGACGCTAATTTTCTCAAAGTATTCAACGCGGGCCGCGATACTGGACTCGGCCAAAATCGCTCTTAAAAAGAAATAAGATTATTGAGGAATTTTGGAAAATGGGCGTGGTATAACTATATAACGTTATCATACCCCGCTTACCATGTAACGGTAGTTTTCGGAAAAGTAAAAAAAAAACCTTATGTAATACGTGTGCCGGGTATTTAATGTTCCGCTTCGTCCGAGCATAGACTTTTTTACTTGTTTTAGATTAAATCCGGTTATGACGATCTATCTAAGTCCAACCGAACGTGTTACACTGAGAAAAGAGTTTAGCTAAGTCAACGAAATATGTTTCTTTCCACACATGATTTAACCAAATCAAAGTTTATAGGTTATAGTTACCAAGAAATATATATATGTATATATATAGTTGCAATAGAAATATATTTCGCTGACTTTTTTTCTGAATGAATGCACAAATCAGGGTGGAAAAGAGCGTTGCACAAACTTGGAAGTTTCTTGCAGATAAAATACTGATCGAGATATGCTAAAGGTCAGTTTTTCAGTGCCAGTTACTAGCAAGCTAAGTTTAAATCACTACCGTGCACTGAAAAACTGGCCCTAAGGAGCTGCTAATTGGGTCGCAATCGTCAAAAAAAAAGCCAATATTGCAACATTTCAAATATTTTTGATTTATTTGACTATTTTTCTATTAAGTTTGATGTACTATGTATGCAGTATTTTGTAATATCTAACGATGATAATTTCTTGAATACAGTATGGCAATAAAATCGGTTATTTGTTTTAATATTGTACGTATATTTTTATATTAATGCTTCATGCCTGCTTTGCCTTGACAATTACACATCTGTTGCAGTACTACATACATACATACAAAAGTAAACTGCATTTATGTGTGTATTAATCTTTTGATTCTTTTGCTATTTACTAAGTACTAAAATATGAGCGCAAACTTAAAATTTTGTTTTCTGATAAAGCAAATAACAAATCTCTTTCATTTTAAATACTATTTAATTTAAATAAGTATATGTAGTATGTATACACATATTTGAGTTTATGTAAAAGTCTATTAATGTATGCATTGCATCTATAAATGATTATAAATTATACATTTGTTCTCTATTATCGACTCAGGCGTGCATTCGGAAATAGTATGTATTTCAACAAATATTTCTTAGTGTAAGTACTCAGTGCAAAGTTTCATTTATTCTCACACATACCATTTATGTATGTATATGTATATGTGGCATTTATAAAAAATGTATATTTTTATTTTAGTTTTGCATGCGTTTCTTTTGTTTAGGTACATTTCTAAAATGTAATACTTCTTTTGAATGCGTTCTTTGAGGGTAATGATTCGTCATGTACTTTGATCAACAGTAAATATTTGCTTTAGGAAAATCTACTTTTCAAATGTCAGCTGATAAATTTTTGATTCAATGAATGGTTTCGCAGAGCATGCTCACAATCTCGGGTATACAATGTAAACGAATAATTTCAATTAAGTATTTAACTATAGTATACTTAGTTAACAGCTATTAGTTAATACTTTTGAGTATTAAGTATTTATGCATTGTATGTAAATATGAACATATAAAAGCGGTTAA
>NW_016164252.1:31921-32494 GCF_001687245.7 Rhagoletis zephyria | reverse complement strand
GCATACGGAGAGTTAAGAGTTCTAAGGAGAAGTTATGTGGACTCTATATGCTATTTTATGATGTTAACAGGTTTATTTTTCTATAAATATACATATGCATTACCTGAGTATCAGTACGTTTTTAGTGTATTCATCTATGTGATATTAAACACATGTATGTATGTAACTATTTGTAATGTTTTGAATGTTCACATTATTATGTTATTTACAACTAAAATAAAATATGTATGTTGCTTCTTTTTTTTACCAACATAATTTGATTGGTATTGAACCAAAGTGTTAATAATTTTAAAAGCGGTTTATTTGATTAAAGATAATGCAAGCATTTTATAAATATGCGTAAGGCCCTTCAAAGAGAATGGATAAACGATATCGTAGAGAATACTAAATACTTCACCGATAAAATAGAGGTAACAAAATTTCCAGACTTGCTTGGTGCACTTATTAAATATGAAACCGACACTATGATGAAAAAGAACAAGTTAACGAAGGAAATGATGCTTTGGTTATGAATAATGTTACTGGGAAGGGAATACACTGGGGAGATGATGTATAGATTCCAAAAGCACACAT
>NW_016164252.1:18213-25092 GCF_001687245.7 Rhagoletis zephyria | reverse complement strand
CTATATCGATGGCTGAGTGGAAGATCGACCTATCTCGGCAGCCAGTTCGAAAACATTCTATCTCAAAAAACTTTTCAAGAACGTCCTATTTCAGAATTCGTCTCAAAAACGCCCTATCTCAGCTGCCGATTCAAAAACGCCCTATATCAGCATATTTTCAATACATTTTGAAGTGCGATAGGGCGTTTTTGAACCGAATTTTGAGATAAGGTGTTTTTCAATAAAATTCTGAAATAAGGCGTTCTTGAAAAGATTTTTGAGATAGAGCGTTTTCGAACTGGTAGCCGACATAGGTCGATCTTCCACTCAGCCATCGATATGCTATTGTACGATGTTAACAGGTTTATTTTTCTATAAGTATCAGTACGTTTTCAGTGTATTCATCTATGTGATATTAAACACATGTATGTAGGTAGCTATTTGTAATGTTTTTAATGTTCACATTATTATGTTATTTACAACTGAAATAAAATATGTATGTTGCTTCTTTTTTTTACCAACATAATTTGATTGGTATTGAGCCAAAGTGTTAATAATTTTAAAAGCGGTTTATTTGATTAAAGATAATGCAAGCATTTTGTAAATATGCGTAAGACCCTTCAAAGAGAACGGATAAAGGATATCGTAGAGAATACTAAATACTTCACCGATAAAATAGAGGTAACAAAATTTCCAGACTTGCTTGGTGCACTTATTAAATATGAAACCGACACTATGATGAAAAAGAACAAGTTAACGAAGGAAATGATGCTTTGGTTATGAATAATGTTACTGGGAAGGGAATACACTGGGGAGATGATGTATAGATTCCAAAAGCACACATATATAGACACACATATCACTCATTTAATTCAATACTGTCATAACTCAAAAAACCAAAAGCTCGAGAAAAATAGCTTTAAAGTTTTGAATTTACATATTGAGCCCTAAGCGCCAAAATAACGTAAGCGATATTTTTTAAAATTTTCTTTTTGATGTAGAAATATTCCTAGAGCATCTAAATGCATTTCTGTATCAAAAAGAAAATTTTGAAAAAAATGTCGCTTACGTTATTTTGGCGGTTAGGGCTCGATATGTAGTATTTCTGGGCACCGAAATGTTTACCTGGAATTTGAATAATTTTGTNGGATAAAGGATATCGTAGAGAATACTAAATACTTCACCGATAAAATAGAGGTAACAAAATTTCCAGACTTGCTTGGTGCACTTATTAAATATGAAACCGACACTATGATGAAAAAGAACAAGTTAACGAAGGAAATGATGCTTTGGTTATGAATAATGTTACTGGGAAGGGAATACACTGGGGAGATGATGTATAGATTCCAAAAGCACACATCCATAGACACACATATCACTCATTTACTTCAATACTGTCATAACTCAAAAAACCAAAAGCTCGAGAAAAATAGCTTTAAAGTTTTGAATTTACATATCGAGCCCTGACCGCCAAAATAACGTAAGCGATATTATTTTTAAAATTTTCTTTTTGATGTAGAAATATTCCTAGAGCATCAAAATGCATTTCTGTATCAAAAAGAAAATTTTGAAAAAAAATGTCGCTTTCGTTATTTTGGCGGTTAGGGCTCGATATGTAGTATTTCTGGGCACCGAAATGTTTACCTGGAATTTGAATAATTTTGTTCGAACAATTATATTCTCGCTGTTCCTATTGCAAACATAGAAGAACAGGTAGCGGTCATTTCTGCATACTTAACTCGATTTTGTAATATGTATTTTGTATTATGCCACCATTGAACTAAATGACCGACATTGTATATTTTATTTCTAGGTAAAAAAGAAATCACTGAATAAAAATGTTATAATAATGACACTTCTTAAAGTATAACATATACTCATGATTATATACATAGTTTGTCAATGAAGGTGAGGAACATTTGTTACAACTACAAACTTTGCACCACTGATTCGTTGGTTATGAAATATTTCCTACAAAAATGGCGTAATGCTTTCTGTTTAGCTCACCTCTCTAGTTTCCTGTGCTGCTTGTTGTTGGGGTTGCATCTGTTGTTGTCTGTTTTCTTGTTCAAATTTGTCGTAAGTCAGATCACAATTCTCATTTTCTTCAAACTCGTTTTGACTACTTGAAATACTTAAATTGTCCATTTGACCACACATTTTTGGCCACTCAGGATTACTTTTGGCCAAAGACTCAACCTGCATCCAAAGCTCTTCGCGTTGCGACATCTTTTCGCGTTCCCTAAAAAGTCATCACATGTGTCAATGCTACTAATTTCAGTCACGAAGTGTCGATAAATAAAAAGCTATACTTACAGCTGCTTTTCCTGACGGTAATTTCGACTACACTCGTCGAAAAGACGTTGATTCATCTCCATGAACAGCTTAAGTGCATTATAAATAAGTCCATGTATCGTTTTGTTCCAATGCGTTTTTGAATTTCTATTTAATGCCGGAAACATTATCGGCAATATGACTTGTGAATTATCAGCGATCAGCGACATTATATACTCGTTATTCCAGTAGTAAAGCGCACGTTCGGCGACTTGAAAATGTGGTGACGACACACATTTGGCAATTTGCCGAAACAGCGGTTCCATAACTTTTTGAAATTCAGCTGGTTCGATGACATCGAGTAGCTCCTCCAGTTCATTTAAAAACATCACTTCTTTGGGACTATGTGTTTTGGGCCAGAACTTCAAAAGACTCCTTTAAAGTGAAAAAATTATTTGTTTAATAGGCGTAAAAATTACTGCACCTGACCACACTGCGGAAATAAAAGTGAAACTTCTGTCGATTTATTTTTTGTTCGTTTCCTTCTCAATCTCAATCTTATAGCCTATTTCCACCAAAAGCTTAACAGGTAAGTTGCACGAATTTTCGCATGGGGTACATAATCGGCAGGGTTTATTTTTTACTTTCTTCCTTTTTACTTTTGTTTGCTTGTACATAACATGAGCAATTACCCCTTTCAGGTTGTAATCTCCTTTTTGCAATAGGCAACTGCAGTTAAGGCTTGGTGGAAATGAACTATTGATTTTAATTTTTACCTTGGCCTTAATCGTAATCTTACTTTTAAACTTAACACAAAGTGGTACGCTACCACGCTTCGATAATTCAATATTAATATAGGTGGCAAGAGAGAGAGAGAGAGAAATAAGAAGGAAGAGAGATGCACTCCCGTTGCAAACAAAGTGTTACATTTTCGTGACGATTTTCTAATTCATTACCACCACTCTAAAGTTTCACTTCAAAAAGTGTCTTCTTGTCTAACCTTATGACTGGCTCTGATAGGCTTGGATCTTTCTCCAGGAACTGCACTACACAGTATGTTAGCTGCGGATGATAAACAGACAGACTTTTCGCTTTGTGCAACGGTAAGAGTACTTTCAGCAGAAATTGTTTGTGCTCCTCTTTTAATGGCAATGCAAAACCATTGATAATACTACCGAGGATTTCCAAGAGTTCAGCAATGCCATTGTGATGTTCGGTTTCATAAATAAAACTGCAAGAGAAAATTTGCAATAAGCATGGCACACACACATGGACATATGCACATATGTATGTATGTATTTATGTAGATTGGTTCATACCGATAGAATACGTTATTGATTTGCTTGCGTATAAATGCTCTCAAACCCAAGAACTTCCCATAGATCCGATGCAGTACAGTCTTTAGGAAGTCACGTTCGCGTGGATCCTCCGAATCAAAAAGTTCCAGCAGTTGCAACACAAATTGATGATCAATATAACGTTTGGCGATGTTCGGCTGAAAATCTGGCGATTCAAGAAAACGCAAAAACAGTTCATAAACAAATTGCAGATGAGGCCAAGATGATTCTAACGTCGGCTCATCTTCTTCCGGATCAAATTCAGCACCGTTAGGATTTGACGATGGCGGTAATGTGCGAAATAAGTTTACTGCAAACTAAAAATGAATTTTTAGTAGTAATTTTGTTTAAATTAAATAAAATGAAAAGCGAAATGCGATTTAATAAGATATACTATATTCACCATATTTATTGCCTCCGGATATATTGCCTCCGTGATAACCCCATTCTGATTGGACAGATACTCCACCATTTCGTGCAGCGCCGCTCGTTTCACTTCCTTCCATTTTAGGTCGCTTAATGGCTCGGAAAAATCGAAGAGCGTACAGCATTGTCTTAACTTTTGTATCAAAAGTTGCTCACGTTCATTAGCAGGTGTTTCTGTGATTAAGGTAAAAAAAAAAATCGGTTAAACTTCTTAATTATTAATCACTGTTGTAAGAGTCGTATGTGGTTCATATTTGAATTTCTGATTTATGTGCATACGTTCAAACAATGTTTGCATACTTGAATATGCTTTTTCGTTTGCTTAAAGCTGCGCATTTGTATAAAAAGATACAGATTTTTTTGAATATTCACAACGTTTTTCAAGTTATATTTTTTGGTTATTTTCTGTAAAAATATTGTTCAAGTTTTAGTTTATAAAAATTTAAGAAAATTTAACAAATTTTCATCAAAATTTGGAGTTTTTGAAGTGAAACTTCTTACACGAGTTCGGAGATGAATATTTAACTCCAACAGGTCTATTCTGCGCTGGTAATAAAGAGTTTGTAACCGGTAAATAAAGTTCCTGTCAATTTTTAAACCCTTTTCGCATTCTGTGTACTCTTGTAACCGGTAAATTTTGTTACCCTCTCATAAGCTGGTAACAAATTATTGCCCCGTGAAATATGCAATGCCAGGATTTGCACAATTCTTCATAGCTGAATTGCTGAATATTTTAACTGCATTACCAACGTACCTAGAATCGCGGTGACAAGAACTGGTAACATTTTTTGGTAATACAATTTTCCGGCTACAAAATCTTCAGTAACGTGCAGAATAGACCAGCAAGTCATAAAATCTGCATCGTTCTGTCGATTTTCAAAAATGAGGTGTCACATCAAAGGCCTCGTCCTTCGGGTGTGCAACATAGCTTAAGTTCCATGAAAGGCGTTGCCACATGTTAGAAAATCGCATTCAAAATTTCTCTGCCGCGAGGGTTGCGTTAAATAATTAACACCGAGTCATAAAATCTGTATCGTTCGTTCGATTTTAAAAGATGAGGTGTCAAATGACAGGGCTTGACCAGTAGATGTGTAATATGATTTTAGTTTTTTATAGGGTTGCCATATATACGAAAATCAAATTCAAATTATTTATTAAAATAAATAAAGTATCCCAATATGGGTATCAAAAGAAATGGTTTTGAATAAAGATGAAGATGAAGATGAAGATGGAGACGAAGATGAAGATGAAGCTGAAGATTAAGGCGAAGATGAAAAAGATTAAGATGAAGATGATTTCATGTACATGAAGATGACGATGAAGATGAATGATAAAGATGAAAATAAAGATAAGTAGACTGTTATGATCGACCTGTAATTCTCGCAGCAGATTTCCACGTCAACTTTTCACTGGCTAAATCTGATGAACCGACAAAATTTTTTAAAGAAATTTAAAATTAAATTGATTTAAGGGATTCACAAGATACCATAAAAGTCGTATTATGAAATTTCACACCGTTGAAAACTTTACGACATACGACAATACGGCACTTACTACACCTTGTGAGCAGTGTTGATAATTATATTATTATTAAAATTGTAGCAAAAATTTAGAATGTACAATCGACAACAATCCTTGAGCGATGTTGTATATGTTTGAAAACAGTGGTTCATTTAAAACATTTTGGTGATTCTTACTTTTTCCCAAAACTCACAAATATTGAAGTTGTTCCCTAAGTTCTGCGTTGCTGCCTTCTATTCTAGCAATTATGCACTTCTGAAACACCCCTAATAAGTATATTAGTGCAACAATAATTTACACGTTGCCTGATAATACAGAAGAAGGATAAAATATTACATTAGAACCAGGTGTACACTTCCATTTGTGTCATTTGTGTATACTTAATGCGTACATAGATATGTACTTTTTCTGAAAATCATCGAAATCGGTTGACTATAACATATAGCTCCCATACAACAGATTGTTAAGAAATGTGGTTTTGCGTTATAACTCATATTTTATTTCGTAATATTTTTTTTTATTTTTTTAGGTTGTACACTATTTGGACCTGAACTTGGGTTCTTCTCAATCCCATTCTGCCACATTTTGGCAGTTTGTATTGTACGGCTTTTAATAAATTTGTTGTCCTGTGAAGCTGTGGTTACAGTCAAAGTGACTGCTTTCCGTATTAATTGATAAAAACCCATAATTCAATAATAAAAGGTTTGCTCAGAAAACAGTTTTCTCGCTCCCTCTTGACAAAATCGGCTCCCTTAGCAAGGCACTGTGTGTGGGTTCGAGTGTGTGTGCAAAGCTTTTGTAAGGGAAATAAGGGAGTGTCAAAACTATAATAGGTTTGTATAGTAACCAATAGTCAGTACTAATTTGTACTGGAACCTGCAAATTTTTACTGGAAAAGCGTATGATAACCCTAAAAATTTGCAAGAGAGCACTGAATCGAGAGCGTAACAACACGGGAGAGCTGCAAATTCTTGCTAGTGAAATTTCTACTAGCAGAAATTAGCTAGCAGAAGAAGAAGAAGAATAAGTGTAAAAAGCCGCCATTTGTTGAATTGGTTCAGCACAAACAAAAGTAAAATGAGTAGAAATCAAAATATTAATGATGTACTGGACTGTATAAGTGCGTGTGTGTAAAGCAAAGCGTTTAAAAATGATTTATAAAGAGTAAAATGTTTACAGCAGAATATCAAAACAGTGCAACAGCTGTTCACTTGCAAGTTTTTGCTAGTTTTGTGTTCATTAACTTTTTCTGCTAGTTTTCTGTTCTTCTCAATTTTACGCTCTATTTTGCTTTTACGCTCTCGCTGCAATGTTTTACTGGAGAAGTTACTATACAAACCTA
>NW_016164252.1:0-14318 GCF_001687245.7 Rhagoletis zephyria | reverse complement strand
TTTATCGATTTTGCTACCGATATTATTATCGCTTTTGTTATCGATATTTTTTGCTTAGTGTGTGCTTTTGTTTTTTTACTTGGATATGCTCTTAACCATACCACGTATTCTACGTTTAAATTTAGCGGCTGTATCTCCGATACAGCCTGCAGGTCAAGACGAAGGCGCTGGACTGTTCCTTTTTTTATTTAACAAGAGCAGTAAGAAGGTATTTCACTTTAAAGTGCTCGGAGCTAATTTTGGAGAACATCATTCAAGATTTTCGCAAACCGAAAATGCATCACTGAGAGCATTACTATTGAGCTAGAAAACCAAAACAAAAGCGAGAATTTGTATACGTTTTGCAATAGAATTAAGCTATTTTATAATTTAAGTATACTTTTTCTCTTATTCGGTGCGATATACATATGTATGTATTTATGCAGCGATACATATATGTATGTGAACTATTTTGCAATACAAGTAAAATGCTAATCTTGAGCGCAGTACAAATATGAAGTTCTTGAATTCCATCAATGATGCCCTAATGTCGACTGCTCAAATTTTCACGAAGCTTTCACCGCAACCGTGCGTGTAAAAAATTTTGTGCTACCAAAAATTTCACCTCTGGAAACTTTATCCCCATAAAGGACATCACCACGGTTTTTTACTGGATGTACTGAGGTAAAAATGAGGCAAAAATACTATTCCAAATTTGGAAGAGTACGAGAGCCCCCCATTGCAAAATAATAGCATGCATAGATAGCAAGCACCGAAATTCTGTATCAAATACAATACCACAATACAGCAAAAAAATTAAGTGAGCGAAATGAGAGGAGTGTGAGAAATATGCAGCAATTCCAGCAACAAAACAATTAGCAAAGGGTCGCATTTATTTTGCTATGCTTTTTTGCAAAATATATACATACATGGGTTTGGATGTGGCATATTTTGCAGCGATATGAAATGTTGTTTCTCATGTTTTTTGTTGTTGTGTGTTTGCAAGTTATGCAATCCGCGCACACCGTGCCAAGTGCAAAGGCTTTGCAAGATTTCGAGAATACCCCTAGTGTGATTGGAAAAGCAAACAGATATGAATACCCGCATACATACATACTTGTGCATACTTATGTATGTATACATATATACATATCGCACACGATCTTCAAAGGTGGCACAACTCAAAATTGCACGTTTGTCAGAAAATGCGAAAAACTATTTTTAGCACGTGTTTATCATATGGGCAAGGGAGACTTTACCTTAGGTAGCTTTTGCTGAAAGGTAAATAAAAACTCTGTGTACAGTTTAAGCGCATAATTTCAAAAATGCCAAAGTTTTAATTGTGTCACTTTTGAAGACCGTGTGCGATATGTATGTATGTATATGTATGCATATTCATCATTATATAAATATGTATATATATATGTCCGTATATACACATGTACATATACAGTGATGTGAAAAATAATTGGGTCACGACCTTTTGGATATTTTACTTTTGTTGGTTAATTTTTTTTTTTATAAAAATACAGCCCATTATCTAACATAAAAGGTATAAGTACAAATTTCGAACTTTGTAAAAAAATTCAACAAATTTCTACAACCACAAACTGTTTTTAAGAATTTTTAGAAAAATTCTAGTTATTAAATTCTAGCTTAATAAAGTGCAAGTTTCAAGTGGATAAGAATTCGCGTTGATTTTTTATAATTATTTCGGATGGTATTATTTTCTTTCATAGTTATCGAAAATTGTGCGTTTTTATAAAAAATAATACACATTAAACAAACAAAAAGAAACATAGTCCAAACTGGTCACAATGTATGTTCCTATTATTTTTCACATGGCTGTATATGGATATATGGACGCAGTGTGGATGGCCTCGCACTTGAAATTGCATTGGCAAATAAAAAGCTCCAAAAAATATATATTTATGTGCATATATACATACATATGTATTTGAATATGAAAATCAAGAAGAATATAGAGGCTGTTGAAAATACAAACGAAGGTGATGCACTCCCTTGGATGAGGCGGGAAATAATAACACACAAATGTGCATACCTATGTAAATACATATGTGAGAGGAATTTTATGTGAAATATCTATGGTAAAACTGCGAACATCGTGGATCAAGCTGATACCTGGGAAAAATTATCGTCTTATCTGGTGGTAAGATATTGAGTATTGATAGGCCACCCACACATTGATAAGTTTTCAATTACAGTTTAATTTTTATTTATAAAAATATAGTTCATTCCACAAAGTTTCAAACTTTTAGTCAGAATTTTAAGAAAACTTCTAGAGCATGTTTAAAGGGGCTTCAAAATCCCGTTGAATTTTGAAAATTTTTTTTTGTTTGCTGACGGCGAATTTTATTCATGTTTTGAGCAGACTTTATACGGAAGAAAATGCACAACACCGCCAGCTAAAAAATTACGGGGGACTAGTTTTCTCATTAAATTTGTACTTAATGCATATTTAGTATGTAGATAGAAACTGATAGCTGAAATCAAGTGTTATTCAAAAACTGCATAAAAATTGCAAATGGCTTTTTTCTTAAAATGTCATATCTTTCACCTAAATTTATTTGATCAAATTGAGTAAATGATCTGAAATTTTAAGAAAACGTATTTTCCTAGGTTTTATGCATACGGCCCATTGTCTTGTAATGTTTTTGGAGATGGGCAACTCTCGTTCTCCTGGCCTCAAATGCTACAGAAACGAAACGTTTGCCTGGTTTTCCCCCAAACACATGTTAAAAGCTGTCTAACTTTTTAACCGACTTGACAAAAAGGAGAAGGTTATCCATTCGACGAACTGATTACCTCCTCCTTTTTTGGAAGTCGGTTAATAACCCAAGTATCTGCACTTAAGTTTAGAAAAAATTTTAAACTAGCTTAACAGTTTCTTTAAATTGAACAATTTCTCATACAATGCTACGCATAAACATATAGTTGGAGATACGTTGTGTTAACTGAAGACCATTTGAAGGGGTTAGAATCAGAAAGATCTAAGTAGGTCTGACATTGTTTTAAGATAATTAACGTTAAAGTTGATTACTTATTGTAAATTGTAGACCCTTATGATTCTAACCCCTTCATTTATCCATTTGAGTTAATATACTTTTAAAGCCTTATCACTTAACAATAGTTACTACTATTAAAATGTGGAAAATACAGATCGAAAAGTTGCGGTTCTGCAATTCACTTCAGAGAGAGATATTCAATCAAAGCCACTCTGAATTTAAATTGAATGGGGTTGAAATGCACTCGGAAGTGAGAACCTGCTTGATAAAAAAAAGCTATTTTTCCGTATCTCGACTTAAGTTACTTAAAAAAACGGCACAGATATGTTTACACCGGACTTTACACATTGTATTCACATAACATATGTACTTATCGCTAACTTAATAGTGCAAAGTTGCTAAGTCCAATTTTTTAAATTTTACAGGAGGAAAAGAAATTCGTATAGCCATTTCCTTCAATCTTTGAATACAACATTTTGCGTGTTTAAATTAATCAAATCAAAACAAAACTCCATATGAACAAGAATTATTCGATCTTTATTAAAAGATTTCGTATTATTTTGGTTTTATCGGATTTTCGGTGCCTCTCTTTTGGTATTAGCAAATTGGCCCTTCATTGAATATTATAAACGAGAAAAAACAAAAATTGTACCTTAATCCTTTTCGGAACGATGCATTTTTAATATCTCTTGCTTCCTCTATCAAAGTAACGAGTTTTCATAAAAAGTGGACTTAACAACTTTTCACTCTCAAGCTAGCGATATGATTATGTACATGTGTTAATATGTAAATACTCGTATATATTTATGAGGCGCTTAATTTGAGAATTCTCAAGTGACAAACAAGCAATGCCGATACTGTTCCGTTAGTTAGCAAGGAGAGTGAGTGTACTTGCGTTCCGGTATATTGTGGATTTTTGAGTTTTTTTTTTTTTTGATTTGCTTTTTGGTTCCCATTGACACATCGGTGCCAATGCGCTAATTTTAAACGGCAAAAATATTGCAAAATTGCATTTTTAACGTTTATTTCTATTCGCTACTACCGCAACCATTGGCATGAGCTTTAGCTTATAAAAAATAAAAATAAACAACAACATATCATTGCGCTAATTTGTTGCCTCACCGCAGTGGTATTTGTATTTGCCTGTTTCTCTTGTGCTTTATTTAGACACAGCGAAGCAGAGGCAGTAGCAAGACGATTCAACTAACAGCAAAGTTCGATGGTTAAAAATACATTGTACCCAACACACATTTGCAATAGAGTATGGTATTGCCCAATTCCTTGAGGATTAACTTATGAATATACTTAGATAGATACACACATACATTGACTTAAACTAGTATTAACCCTGCAAACCATTTTTTCAGAGTATTCTGCATTGTAAAGAAATTTTAAAGAATTCGTTAAGATTTAATTAGATTCTTTGCTGAATTTTCCATTCTTTTACGAAATTTCGGAAGAAAATCTGTGAAGCAACGAAAATAATGGTGCTATGTGAAGAATATCTTTCAGAATTTTTCCAGAATTTTCTTTATTTTTCGTCCATAAATTTCTTTACGAGTTCGTGTCAACCACTTCATATAACTTTCTTTGAAAATTCGTAAAAAAATCGTTACAGAAATGAGATACTCCTAACGATTTCCTTAAGATTTCGGGAGCTTTGGTTTGCAGGGAACTTCTTCACAAAGTTTTTCAAGTTAAATTTTTTGTGCTATCTATATATTAATACGTTAACAAAAATCTTGTCTCCGTTCTTTTGGCGATTCTACCGAAACAATTTCAAAAACACCGTTGAAAAGGTATTTCTCTGTAGAGAAGGAGAGTTTTTATGGATTCAGAATTGGTTGAAAATTAAGGTACGATTTTGGCCTTAATTTGTTTGAAAATTTAGGTTTGTGTGTGTAGTGTTTGTTGCAACCTGTTCAATTTGAGCCGCCGTTTTCGCATTTTATTTTACTTCGTATTTGAAACTAAACTTTGTAGTAAAGATAAATGTGAAGATGAAGAAATAAATGATAAAAACGATTAAGAAAAAGGGTGAATGCAAAGTTGAAGATAAAGACGAAAATGTAAATAATGACAAATATAGTGGCGTTCAAAATAATAGCTAAAAAATTCAAAATTATGCTGCTGGCAACTTATCTTTATTTATTTATTGTTAAAAATTTTCATTTAAAATATGGGCCGATCTTTATCGGATATCACATAAATAAAAGTTTCAAAGCACATACAAATTTCGGGTACGCAGTTTTGTAGCTCATTCAATTTTAGTGTAATAAAGTGCAAGTTTCAAGGCACTACAAATTACCGTTAATTTTTTAGATTTTTTTTTTGTTGAGAGTGTTGCGAATTTTCTTCCATATAACGCATGAACAAAACTTACTTTTCTAAAGATTCTGATTAAAACGTTTGAAATTTTGATGACAATTTTTTTTAAGTTTGAATAATTTTTTTTAAACTGGTATAAGCTTTGAACTTTTTATTTATGTGCTATCTGATATAGATCGGCCCATATTTTAAATGAAAATTATTAACAATAAATAAATAAAGATAAGTTGCCAGCAGTATCATTTTGAATTTCGCTGCTATTATTTTGAACGCCACTAATAAGAGGGTAAGATATTTTATTGAAATTTTTCGAAAGAAATCGACATACATTCAGTCATAAAAATTTAGTTATCGAAATTTATCGGATAATCGAAGTTTATAGTTATCGAAATTTATTGAGTTATCCACTCTTATCAAGTTTTCGCAACGTATCGAGTCATTCAAATTTATCAATGTTTATTGAGTTAACACATTTTATAGAAACAGAAACTTAAGTAGTTGTCGAAATTTACGTATGGTTGTCCGGCCATAAAAACTAATGGGACTATTGAAATTCGCCAAGTTAATGAAATTTATCAGGTTATCGATATTTATAGAATTGTCATCACTTATAGAGATCAATATTTATTATCGAGTTATTGATATTTATTGATTTACTGAAATTTGTCGACTTATCAAATAGAAGCGTTTGGATTTTTCAAAATATATCGAGTTATCGATAAGTTTATAGAATTATTACTGTTTATAGCTTTCGAAAAATATGTAGCTATCAAAATTAACCGAGATATCGAGATTTATAGAGGTATCCAAAGTTCATCGATTTATATCGAGATATATAATTTTTTTTTTTTTTGTTAAGAAATTTATCGAGCCCTCGGAACGCACATTCGAGTTACCGAATTTTGTTGAGTAATGAGATTTTAGTGTTTTTGAAATTCTTTGAATTTTCGATACTATCAAATTATCGAAATTTATCGACAGACTGTAATGTATCGGGTCAATTCCAAGTCCTGCCAAAGTCCTCTAAATACCTTCACAGAAAAAAAAAATTTTCATGTTTTATTTCCAAAGCAGGAGATTTTCCGATAAGTTATTTTGTACCTTATAAACTGAACGAAGTGCTAATCCAGTGGTCTTAAAAACCTAGAAAAACGGTTGAATTTCGACAATAACTGGCAATGCAGTTTTTATATAAAAACTTTGTGCAAGCTTTAACCAAACTCATATAAATCAAAGTTACAAAATTTATATACAAATTTTTTGATGAATAATCAGAATTTAGAACAAATTACAACTGTCGGTAGTAGCGATTTAAAGATATTAGTAAACATATGCGCTGGCCCAACGTTACAAAAAACTCAAGTGAATTTTGACTTGGATTACAAAGTTGCAAAAGTCTGCGAATTGGGCAATACTATTATAAAATTTGTTATAGTAATATTATGTTTAAGGTTAATTTTCCAAGCGCGTTACGTTACTAAAATTACTATTGAAAAAGTTGTTAATATGCATTTTATGTCGAATATACTTTTTATATTGACATCAGTGCCACCAGCGGTTCCATTTTTCGCAGATCAATATCCTACTGCGTTTCACCCAAACATGATAAATGTGAAACAAATCAGAGCTTACAACGATTTTTCAAAACAATATCCCGACCCTGGCCCCACCTAACGAGACCATTTTGCAAGGAATAAAACTGAAACAGAAACCGTAAAGGTTTTAAACCATTTCGTTTTTCAAACCCGAAACCGCAACCGGAACCGGAACCGCTATGTTGACCTAAAAAGGAACGAAAGTGAAAACGTTTCAAGCACAGGCTTCAATCGGTTTACAGAATTTTATAAAAATCAGCTGCAGGATCTAGCAACCAAAATTTTTTTTGCCTTGCCTGACAAATTTGTTGACTAGTATGTGGACAGCCTTACTTTTAATTCGTATGTATCGTAACTTATGGCAACACTGATAAATGTGCTGCAATTCAATGCGAATTTATTATACAAGGCGGTAACAGTACTGAAGTGACACATTTTACATCGTTTTACTTCACTTTCCATAGCATTGTTTCTTAACAGATAGTTATCGCAAACTATCAATAATTTCTGCTGGAAAGCGTTTCTCAACCAAAAAAACTAACAGCTCTCTCTCGTTCTTACGCTCTTATTTTTTAGCAGAAATTAGCAGCTGTCAAAATGGATAAACAAAAATTTGCGCCAAATATTTTCAATAGTCAAATACATCGATCAGCTGTTTACTTGCTAGTTTTGCGTTTCTTTATTTCGCTCTCTGTGAGCGTAATTCTCCCATTCGTCTTCGTCCTGATAATTATCTGCTAGAAAAGAAAATAAACGAAGCCAATGATTTGTTTAGCCAAAATCAGCAATATTTTGCTAAAATTCTTGTTAAGTAGTAATTTGGCAAAGTAACGTTTCGGAAAATGCTACTAAAAAATGCCTAAAAAATTAAATTTCCGATCTGGCGTCGGTTATTTGGAAGAAGTCATTTTGATTTTCATTTTGAGATGTATAGTTGTAAAGCTCACAGAAATGAATGGGTGGATAAAGTTTCATAATTATTTAGTAAATATTTGACGAAAATAACAATTATATTTTACTTTTCATACATCTTCAATTTTACAGCAAAAAGGAGACGTTTAAGTGAATCCGGTGATGACGTTGTTGCTGTGTATCTGCCGATGAATTTTTTTCTGTCAAACTTGTTTTAATTTTTTTATTCCAAACCCAAAACCGAAACACTTTGCAAAACCGAAACCTAACCGGAACGTTATTTTGAATCGGTTTCATTCCTTGCCATTTTTGGCAAAAATGTTCTGAATGTTGAAATGCTCGCTTGCGTGCCGAAGCATGCGAGGCCCCGCACTTATAGACAGCAGAGGCCCATCACATATAACGCTGCGTTGGCGCCGCTTTGACAGCAGCGCGAGTAACGCCAGTGCTTTCTACAATGAAAGCTGGGCAGCGTTGCCAAATTTGGGCTATGTGGAAGGCTGCATTTGATTTCATACTGAGCGGTTTGCGCGCTCTCACTTTCTTCCAACTGTCTTTTAACAGCTATTTTCGCATTTCTCGGAATTCTTCAGAGTACAAATTGAGCCTGCAGGCACTGTAGGCAACTTAGTTCTTTTCGCACTAAATTTAGTCCTTTTTTTTAACTCAGAACGCGAAAATTTTGAGTTTGGTGCTTGGTGAGTTTTTTGGTACTTTTTTTTTTTTAGTTTGAAGACACCAAAACTGTAAATCTGAAAAAATGGAAGTTAAATTTAAAGAAATTGGAAGTCTCTTAAANTTTCAATCATGCCAGAATTACATACGGTAACTTGTCATTGCCTGCAAAAACGTCCATGTTGCTGGGACCAGGAATCGATCTTTAGACCTTTAGTTTGTGCTAAATTTGTTATATTCTTTACGAATACATATAAAAAAAGCACCAGCATCTCCTAACAGTAAAATGAATAAGGGACCTTTTTAAAAGGAATAATCGACTAGGTGTTTTTTACACAAAAAGATTTTTTCCACTCTGCGCCGGTGGATGCGCTCAAATAAGACACTTGAAAAAGGGAAATAAAATTCTGTTATGTTTCAGATGTGAAGCGGTCGGAACGCGAAGCTCTTTACGTTCCTTTAGTCCAGGAGGTCGTAAGAGACTACAGTGTAGATTTCAACTTCCACATAAATACTTCATGAAACTTCATTTTTTGTTGTTACTTTCATTTGATAGGAATTGTAGAAAAAATTAAGCAAAGCAAAGAAAAATTAATATTCAAACAGCGCAAATCTAAGCGAAACGGCAACGCTGGACCCAGCAGCAAAATAGAAAATATGAATAAAAATGTTTACGTCGCACGAAAATATTAGAATTTATAGAAAACAGAAAAGACTCGAACGCCGAGCAAGAAACATTTCCTTTGATTAATTTGAATCGGCACACCTACAATAAAATTTTGTATGCATACAAAGTCCATAAAATCCTCCGATAAAAAAGTTGGTGCTTTTTCTTGGGTTTAGTGCTTTTTCAAATTCAAAACTTGGCAACACCGCCTGCAAGTCTCGAGCCTTCTTGTTTTTACAAATGAAAAAGTATGCTGCCTAATGCAAACGAGATTTTCAAGCAGGTGAAGACGGCCGGTTACATAACCAGTATATATTATAGAAAGCAGCCAAATGGCCTATAAATGAGTTAGACATACGACTTTTATTTTTTTTGCGGTGGACTTTCCGCTGGAAAAATAAAAGTAGTGAACATTAAATAAAAAAAGGAATATAGCTTAAACAAGTCAAAATAAGGCGTTTCTATTATTTTTGCCGCCAGTGCAGTAGTAAATCAGCTTAGTTTTTTACAAACTATGTATAGTAAATAAAAATGCAATTTAACTTTTGTTTCCTTGAAAAAACCTTTGTTAGAAAACAAATATTTCGTGCCCTAACCGGCAAAAAAGTATAAGCGCCTTTTATCCAAAATTTTATTTTTAATGCAGAAATGCATCTAAATGCTCTAGGAATATTTCTGCATCAAATGGAAAATTTTGAAAAAAAATTTCGCTTTGGCAGCTTGGGCTCGATTTTATGTTGTATAAAATACAAAATTCAACACTTCCGACTCGATATCAAGCAAAGTCGGTTCAATGTCTTAGCATGCATTAAAAAGGATCAGAAATGGTAAAATAAAAATAATATAATAATAAAATCGGTTACGATGCCAAATAAAACGTACGAATGCATATGAAAATTGAAAATAAATTTATTTGCTTACAATTGTTGGTGCAGTGAAAATGAAAATGCAAACAATTACATACATATCTAACTGAACTTGACAACATTTTTCACACGTCAGTTTACATACTACATACATACATATTTCTCAAATGAAAGTATACATTAAAATAAGTAGATAGTAAAGTGCGCGTAGGTGATCAATTAAATCAAGCGAATCGTGTTGACAACATTTTAACAAAAAAATAAGGAGACATATAAAAAGGAGCAAATGTTAATAAGCACCTCGCAGTAGCGGCAATGGTACGACCTCCGATGTCGCAGATGGTGAATGGAAAAGATTGCGATCACGTGCGCGCCCTGGACTTCCGGTGATTTGCTGTAATGTTTGCGGCGATAAAATTCCGTTGCCAGTCGGTCCGTCGGCGGTGGTGCTGCTGCCATTGGCTTGGCCATTGCCATTACGAGTAGCATTAGTACTATTGTTGCCTCCAGCGCTGCAACCCTTATTCGACTCGTCGCCGCCATTTTGAAAATGCGCCACAATAGAAGTGTTTAGTCTTGTTGCTAAAGATGTACCATTTCCGCCGGATGTGGCTGTATTATTGTTGGTAGCACTACTAATACCCAACGAATAACCGATACCGCTGACAATATTTTGTGCCACATTTGTCGGTTGTCCTTGACAGCCGTTAAAACTATTCGTCGCTACGGCCGCAGCAGAATTGCCAACATTCTTTGTAGCATTCAAAATATTTTTGATAGCGGCAGCCGCACTCACTGGCGACTGCTTGAAGGAAGGCCACCGACCGATTGTGGAGTGTTGTAGAAGCGCATGAAGTGGGATGATCATATGATAAATGGCGATAGAAACAAACACAATAATTTCGGCAGTGATGTGATCAGCAAGGGAGGGATTGGATGTGGCGCCAAATCGCGATGAGTTGGTTTTGTTATGTGATAGAATTTTTATAAAATGAATAGAAATTTACAAGCATCAAATATATGTAGATGTATATATGTAACAGCAATTCTTTTTTCCTTGAACTTCAAATTATATGCATGATTTTGAGCGAATACAATCTTAACCCCTTTATGGAAACGAGCATATAAGGCCGGATTTACAGTTCATCGTTAAACTATTTGTTAACGCTTAATAGCGTTCGCGGGTTTTAATAAACGTTTAAAGCGGATTCCTTTCGATAATAAAAAACCAAACACGTTCGATTATGTCAAATCCATTTATTAGAGAGAGGATAAAAAAAGGAAGTTAGCTTTGACATCAAGCAAGCCAGAGTTGCCAGTAGTTTGTAATAAACAAGTACATAAGAGATGCCAAATAGGCGCGAACACTATTATTAGCTTAATCGAATCACGAACGGCAGTATTTGTACGGCAAAACCGGCCAAAAGTCATATAAAATCTGGTCTATTGAGACATTTATTTTTAATAAAAACTTTCCGCTCACTTTTTTTGTGGGTCTTTTAGGTACTTTGGAATCTTGGCTATTCACGTGTGTTATAAAACTGTCGGCTTACATCCGCCTTCTTCCGCTCTATAAAAGGATTTCATGAAGAAATTTTTCCATAAATCAATTCGTAATACTTATCTCTAATTAATGCAAATATTTTTTTCTTCATGATTATATTCTCAAAGAAGAAAACCGCTGTTACACCTGTTTTTGTATTAATTCCGGTGAATATAAATATGTACATATATTGAGTTGCCACTCTTTTGAAGAGGGTGCGCGATATGTAGGAGATTCAATGCTCGAATAATTCAAAAAGCTGTAAGTCTGACCTTTTATTTGATAAAAAGTACGCAACGGTCGGATATTAGACAAGGATCTGGTGAATAATTGTAATATGAAATTGTACACTACAGCTATCTACTAAGCTTCAACGAGAACTAATTATAAGATCTTGGCCTCTGTGAATTTGGCTTTAATTTTTAATGTTCTGTATTAATGTATACATGTATGTGCAATAGCGTGGGCCGAAAATTGGTTGGTTATAGCAAAAATATGGTTCATTATGCTCTAAAACAATCTGTGTAAAAGATGACAGATTTTGGTCAATATCTTAGGCTTGCCCAAGTCCATCAAGGTTCAGGTGCTAAAAATTGTTTCTTAACTTACCTCGATTCTCTACAAAAAACGTCCATATACCAAATTATGTAGGACTAATATTTTCGAAGATACTTGCAATTTTAGTAAAAAAATGTACTGATTAATGTATTTAAAAATTGTCATCTTTCACACAGATTGTTTTTGAGCATAATTAACCATACTTTTGCTATTACCAATCAAAATTCCATAAAAGCGGATTTTCGGCCCACACTAATGTACATACATACATATGTATGTGTGTATCGAAAGTAGTTTGTTTTTTACTTTGCAGGCTGTGTCGCTAACGCTGACACACATACAGTGAGTGAAAGTGAAAATCGTATTTTTTTTTTTATTTAAATTTTATTAATTTTTAATAAAAACATAGTTTACAATACAACAAAAAAAAATGTCCATATCAAATAACATGCGATCGTTCGTGTTATGGAAGAAAATGCGCAACACTGAAAGAAAAATCCAAATCGATATCAAACTTGCTCTTTATTATACTAAAATTGAATGGGCTATACACTGCACAACCAAAATAATTCTGAATAAAAAATGTGAAACTTTGATGAAAATTTTACGATTTTCTTTTAATTGTTGCAAAGTTAGAAGCTTTTATGAATTTTGTTATAGTGTGAACTATGTTTTTTATCAAAAATTAAAATAAAATTTAAATAAAACGGAGCATTTTCAAAAAATTTAAAAATTTTTCAGTACGATTTTCACTGACACTTACCGTATGCACTATGTATAAAACTTGATGTGCCGAAGAGAGCGCCGTATGTGAAGTTCTAGCTTAAGGTCAAGAGTTAAGACTGCTTCGACTTTTAAAGTTAGAAACAAAAAGAAAAAATCCAATTTAAATGTGGATGCACTCGATAACTCGGGCAGCATCATTTGCCCCTTTCCTTATCTTCAGCGCATTCATATTCGTTAATTTCGCATGCCTTGGGCTCGAAATATCAATTGGCTTGAAAATTTTACAAACATAAATGAAGTTCTAATAACGAATTGTAGAGCAGTTGTAGATAAATATGTACATATGTATGCAGGCAATAATGAGGTTTACATATCAACATATGATGTTCACTAACAGCTACATACATGAAGAAGAAAAATGTAAAATGTCAATCAAACCTTATTGTTAGTGGTTAGCGATGATGTGGCAGCTGTTGAAAGCAGTGATGTAGCCGAGGTGGCAGCTGAGAAGTGTTGTGTCAGTGTCGCAACCAGAGATGATGACGTTGTCGTCGTCGATGTGGTGACAATGACAGTACTAATTGAATTGATAGCAGCACAGTCGACACCAGCACCAACGCTGACGCCAACGCCAACGCCTCCACCAGGCAGGCCACCGGCCACAGCCGTGCTTGTACCAGACGAAGTCGGCTTCGACATGCATGCAGATGCCGATGACGATGTCAATGTCGTTGCCGGTGTAGATGAGGATGATGCTAACAATGAGGAATATGGAGATGTATTGTTGGCGGACATTACTTTATTGGAATTGTACGTATATGTAGATGTAGATATGTTGGTGGAGTTGTAGATCGAGGCAACAGCGGCGGAAACAATGCCAGTGGCGATAGGAGCAGTTGTCACTGACGACGATGTGTTGCTGCTTTTTGTTGTTATCGACGACTGCGTTGCTGATCCGGTGGCCGCATTGTCTGCTGGCTGTTGCTGCGGCATTGTGGGCATAATGCAATGGTTGTTACCAACTGGGTGAGCGGCTCTAACTTGCGCCCCTCCTACCAGAAATTTCGTTTTGATTTCCTCAATATTAGTGAATTTGAATTTTATATCGCGATTTGCTGCAGTTGGTTGTCGTACTATGGAGCCGCCGCTAGTGCTGCCTACAACACTATGTAGGTCGTTGTCGTCGTGGCCACAGCGGCCGTTGGCGTTTGGCAATTGTGGCCGATTGACGTAAAAGTCGCCGTTGTTTTCGGCCAATTGATCAAGTCCACTGTGAAATGAGGGCGACTTGGGTATGCCTAAGCCATAGTAGCTGGCCACGGAATTCGCGGATGAAAGCGCCGACGTAGCGGCCACTGCTGGAGTTCTCGTGGCTGTTGAAATGGATGCGGTAGTCGTTGTTGCTGTTGCTGTTGCTGCAATGGATATTAATGGTGAGTTTTT
>NW_016164251.1:30084-32494 GCF_001687245.7 Rhagoletis zephyria | reverse complement strand
ATTCAAAATAATGTCTGTAGTAAAAGCAATCAAACAAATTTACTTACGTACATATGTACGTAACGAATGAGTTCATCAATGTCAGTGATAGTTAGTGTAGTCTTTACTTCTACCTACAAATGCGTGTAAAAAGAGGCACAGGCGCTGGGTCGTATGCATAAAAAGTGAGCTTCTCTTTGGTGTTTTATTTTTTCAGAATAAACGGTTAAGCTCACATGCACAACATGACAATTCAAATCGGTTTATGAACATACCTAAGGGCGCAGTTTTTATGCATTAAACCCAAAAGTGGGCTAAATTTTAAAACTAAATACTCGTACTTCCACATTTTTGCGGCTTACTGGCAAAAATGTCAACGCATATGAGAAGGTTACTATCAAATAGTATAAGCAACTTTAAAACTCTTCCATCATTTTCTTAACCCATTCATCTGATATTGCGAAAACATTAATCCATACATAAATATGTACATATGTACCTACATACATACTCGTACTTTTGTATAAAGAAAAAAACTTTCTAAAGCGAAGCATTTTAATATCAATGTGAAAAGTTGTATAGCATGAAAATAACTAGTAAAACAAAATTCATAAATATAAAAATAAGACAAAGAACTCAAAAATTGCAAAGCACTAAAAAGTATTAATTGAATATTTAAGTGAGATATGTTTTGAATTAGGATAATAAACAAAGAATTGAAAAAAGCACAAACGTGCAATAGAAAAATACTGAACTACAAACTAAGTAAATAAATTTATTTGTCAATGACATAACTGAATTATTTATGTATTTTATATTTTCTAATTTAAAGTAAAAAAATGAAGTACGGTAAGTTAATTGCAAAATATACGAAAAGTTTAAATTTCCATTGCAGGCAAAATTAAACTGATATAAATAGGTGCTGTTGAATGAAGCAGAACTATGTAAGTATTAGGTAATCTAGGTAGAGGATTTTGGCAAGAAATTGGATAATGACTTCACAATTTCATAGCCATTTCTGTATATTGTTATTACACATACAAAATTTATTCAACAAAGTGTGACTGAATTTGACATTTAAATTTTTTATGGCATTAAAATTGACATTCAAATTATAAAAATGTTTTCAATACACAAAAACCGCTTACGTTGAAATTCGTGGCGCAACAAATTTCTCGTTCCTAGAATGCCTGGTATAGTTTACAGTTAATTTGGGAATTCTCTGGTCAAAAAATTGCAAAAATACCAACTAATTAACGACACGAAAACCATGCACCACTATATAGTGTGACCAGTATATGCTCATAGAAAACTTGTCAGTAAAATATATTAAAATCAACTTAGTAAATTGGATTAGTTTTTATTTTAAATAACGTATGCAAATATTAGATACTTGCACGATAACATAATAGATATGTGTTATATCGGTGGATTAGATCTCTTTGTATCGTTATAGCAGACATCCTCAACTTATAGGACAATATACCGTGCCGCATGCAACAAATTTTGAAAAAAAGACCGTATGATAGAGTAACTGCCTTTCAAACCATATCTTTATACTTCAAATTATAATTGGTAACCCTTTCAACTTTTCAACTGGTCACACTATACGTGCTTAAAAAAGCAAAGAAAAACACTTAACCAGAAGTCAATATTGCATACAATCCATTCAGGAAACTGAACAAATAGACATCCTTTTCCCTATAGTGTTTGGCTATGTGTTTGTGTATGTATGTAGGTATGCTCCTGCACAGCTTTGCGCCGGTGATTGTATAGCACAGCGGCGCCGGAGATTACTTTGTCATTGTCATTGTGCTAACTTACATATACTTGGACTTTGACAGTCGAAAGATTTTTTTTCAGTTCGTGCGTTTGGATAACTTTTAGTCGTTGGTGTGCTTTGTTGTAACTCTCTTAGACGGTTATAGCACCAAGCAAGAAGAAGTATATATAAAAAATTTAAACAGTTAAGTAATTTCTGAAAATGAAAGATGGAAAAGAAATTTAAAATATTGCATTACTGATAATTACGCATAAAAATTTTCAAATTGTTACAGTAAATCATATTTTTATCAACGTCCAATATATTTTTCAATATTAGAATCACTATTTGCCATTAAGCTCATTATGGTCTATTTTGACCCAAAGAACGACGTCAAAATTGTTAGCAAAGCCACTTGTATTAAAAACAAGTAAGAAAGTCTAAGTTCGGGCGGAGCCGAACATTAAATACCCGGCGCAAGTATTAAATATATGTTTTCCACCTTTCCGAAAGCTACCGCTACATGATAAGCCGGGGTGTATACATTTTAAGTAAATTAGCGTCCTTAAATTTCGAAATATTGAAATTTCAAGCATATCTGAAATTTACCGTTATATGAAAAGCGGCCTCAATTTTAGTCCGATTTCAACAATTTTCAACGGTTTGCTT
>NW_016164251.1:29873-29952 GCF_001687245.7 Rhagoletis zephyria | reverse complement strand
AGAAATTGATGCAGCGGTTACCAAGATATACACATGTAACCATAACTGGGCGTGGACACGCCCATTTTCAAAAAAATGT
>NW_016164251.1:0-29542 GCF_001687245.7 Rhagoletis zephyria | reverse complement strand
AAACTCATTGTAAATATCAATTTTGAGTGAATAATCTTCAGTAGTTACTAAAATATCGCAGTTTTCGTATTTCTGAAAATTACCGTTATATGGGAGGTAGGCGTGGTTATTGTCCGATTTTGCCCATTTTCAATACCATCCGTCCTACGCCCGAAAGAAGTACACGTACCAAGTTTCGTTAAGATATCTTAATTTTTACTCGAGTTATCGTGTGCACAGACGGACGGACAGACGGACGGACGGACGCACGGACGGACAGACAGTCACCGCTTAATCGATTTCTCTTTTCATTCTGATCATTTATGTATACATTTGTCTACCTCCATTCGTTTTGCCTGTTACAAACAACCGTTATGTGAACAAAGTTATAATACCCTTGTGCACAAGTGCGCTCGGGTATAAAAATGTATATGACATTATTAAAGTTAATTTTAAGGTGACTAAGATAAAATTGTCCGGTTCTGGAGATTTGCCTATATATATCTTTACAGTCAAGTGGATTGACACCATATTTCGTGAGCGCAATATTAAAGCTTTCTAGAGCACGGATAGGGGTTCCTTTTCCCTCGGGTCTCTCGTGATGATGGTAGTTGTTATATTTTTCACACTTTTTTTTAACAAATGTAACCTATGAAAATAAAACAAATGATCACTATGGTCTTTTTTGACTGGGAAAAGTAACTTCTGTATTATATGCTTTTCGAAAAAAAATAAAAGCAATTTTTAGTGTTTGATCTGAGAACTGCCTAATTATCTCGCGAACAATCTCGATCATTTTGCAATTGATATCGCTTTCAAAACTTTCAGTCAATTTCAGTAGGCAACAAAATTAGCCTAGTTACCCAATTTATTATGCTTTTCAAGGATAAAGAAATTGCAAAATAGACGCATGCCAAAACAACACATGAATGAATATGCGAAAAAGTATGCGCATACACATAGAAGAAAAAAATGGCTCAAGCATATGTATGTAAGTAGGTATGTATGTATATGAATTTGGTGGCAGCCCCTTATATTTATGGTTAATTTCCTTTGTAGCTTTGCGCTGACATCATTTTTCCTTCAAAACTAAAGGCAATCGTATTGAGTTTCACGAAAAAAAGAAAAGTTGAAAAACAAAGCAAACGGAAAAGTTCAAGTGGAATTAGTAGATGCCTAGATAACCAACAAAGCAATTCAAGAAGTTGGCGATACATAGACTGCCAATAGATTGCCGATAGGTTTTGTTTTTTTTTTTTTTGCTTTTTCGCTGATGCACATCTCCGGCACACATATGTATGTATACATAAAACTACAGTCAACTAGTTTGTGTGCGGGTAAAAGTGCATTGTTTTTCGCAAGCTTCTTCCCTCACCTCATTCCATATCTTCCACCTCAGGTGGTGAATCATATGTAGTAGACGCAACTATAAAGTATATATGCATATTAGCGTGGGCCGAAATTTCGCTTTTTTAGAATTTCGATTAGTAATAGCAAAAATATGGTTTATTATGCTTTAAAAAAATCTGTGCGCAATTTGGAATTTTTTGGTCAATATCCTAGGTTCGCCCAAGTCCATCAACGTTTAATATGCTCAAAAAATAAAAACTAATAAATAAATTAATTAATAAATTTTTTACAAAAATTGCAATATCCTTGAAAGTATTAGTCCTACATAAATTGGTATATGGACGTTTTTTGTAGGTAATCGAAATTAGCTAAGAAAAAAACTTTTGTAGTACTTGAACTTTATTGGACTTGGGCGAGCCTGGGATATTGACCCAACATTTTCACATTTCACACAGTTTTTTTTTTTTTAAGCATGACGAACCATATTTTTGCTATTACCAATCAAAATTCTAAAAAAGCGGATTTTCGGCCCACTCTAATGTATATGCTACTACGTACTGTATGTATGAATTTAAGTGTCTATGTATATGTATATATATGTATATATTTATAAGCAAGCTATTGGAAACAGTTTTGAAACAACTTTTAAAAATATCACATTTTGTGGCGAATAACAAGAATTCAAACATGCCGACCCACATAATCCCGAAGCAAATATAAGTAAACGTGGCAAACGCTTTTGGCAGTAGTAAAAGTGCTAAATCACAACAAATTGTTAATTTTGTGGAAAGGGCATCGAAACATAGACAATTTCGGAGTAAGCGCGTTTAAAAAATTTTTGGGGTGCTCAGAATATATGAGTCTAAAATGAGTATCCCTGTCATCGTCAGTGTTGCCATTTTGCTGCTTTTGGGGCTAGATTTAGATCTTTTTGTTTTAAACTGCCAAACAAATTTGCTTTTAGCCCTTTTAAATTTGATACAGCCCTATGAGGCTCCAAAATTCTAACTTAATTTTAAACATTTCTGCTGTTTGTGTGGGAAAACACATTTTTGACTGAAAAAGTGATTGTAGCAAAAATTGAAGTTGGCGGTTTTTTATTAAATTGTCCTTCGTCCTAAATTTTTCTTTTTACAAAGTTTATCAACTGAAAGGTATAAATAAAAGTAAAAAATTTTCGCAAAAGCTTGAAAATTTCCTTATATTGCGGATTTAAAGACCTGAAACTCAAATAAAAAAAATATTCCGATTGACAAACAAAATATATCAACGCAACGAGGCTTAATATATCTTTCGAAAGGTATCATTAGATGCATTCGCTTTTCTGGAGTTTTTTATATCTCGAAAACTTTGGGAATGTATATGAGATTTATTTTCATGTTTAGCGCCGCCAAATAAGTCTAAAATTACACTTTTAAACGAAGTCCTTCCTTCGTATAAACTAGGTGTATCTAAGGAATTCGTAATGTATCAATATTTTATGTTTTCTTTGTACGCCTTTTAAGCTCCGAATGTTTGTTTAGAATGAAAATTGTATGTGCCTGCGTACCGATACAAATAAAATTTTGGAAATTCGTTCTAAAATATATAAAAAATATTAAGTCGATGAATAAACCAGCTCTTTTCGTAGCTCAAAACCAGCTCTTTTCGTAGCTCAAAAATTTTTTATGTAGCCCTTTCTGGCAACGCTGGTCATCGTAAATATGATTTCTGAGATCAGCCAACCAGGCTGACTCATTTCGGTCATCAATTCTGAGTTGAACAAAAGTAACAAAGTTCACGCACGAGTAAAACTTTATTAATAATCGAAATTAGAAAGATTATTTGTTTTTAATACTCAGAAAATGGCATATTTCGAGCTCTAAAACGAGCCCGAATATTTATAGGGTATACTAAGTATAGTAGTCGAAATAAAACAGAAAATAAAAAATGCATACACGGAGAGTCAAAACCTTTCAACGCCACTTTTTTTATTATACATATATTAAATATTTGAAAAGTACACACATATATATGTACATACATTTGTGTGTGGAATCACTTGATTTCACTAAACTCAAACTTCAACAAAAGCTACATAATCTCGCTGTTGCAGCCGCCTTAGCAATTTATTTAAACTTGCATAGAATACCGTGCACATTCATACTAGACAGTTGTGTATGTACCTACTTATATTCTTCCATATACTACATTCGTATGTGTGTGCTTACCTGCTTCCTGTTGATTTAATGGAAAAGTTTTGGCGCATATTTTGATTCGAAAGTACTTAAAAGTAACAAAATTGATGGCGCCACACTCTCAACTGAATCCAGCGAAACCACATGGTAGGTATGTAGATAACGACAAAAGCTGTAATTGTTCGTGCCACGCACACGCTCTTAATGACAACCAGATGTTACGTATATATATGTATATATGCCCACGCGGACGGGAAGGCAGCTACGTATGGTTACCACCCGTACCTCATTTTGAAGGGCAGTAATTTTGTAGGTGTTGGCTGATTTTTCCCTCAAGACGGGAAGATAATTTATTTTGAAACGAATTTCCGTTGTCCCTTGTCAAGTTGGGTTTGGAGAGAAGCGATGACAGTAAATCATCCCAAAATAAATTATAGCCCTTCTCTTAAAAATGGCTGTCCTAAAAGGCTTTCCTTCATGCATAAAATTAATTCTTATTATATAACACTGCAGACTAGTGAATAAGTTTAAAAACTTGAACAAAGAACATAGAATAAAAATAAATTGTTATACATGTAATTTACATTGCCAGGGAAGTGCATTCTCTACTCTTTATCAAATATATTTAAATGAAAAAGCTGCAAGCGCACAACTGAAAGTCAAAAGTCTACACCTTGTATTATTTCTAATACTTCACGTTAGGGATTTACCAAAATTTCGGTTTCGTTAACGAATATTAAGGACACCCTCACCTCAGAAAACCGTTAGCGATATCACTCGTGTTAGCCTAGTCTACTTAAATTGTTCGTTTCCTTTACGAAACATTGAAGATTGCCTATGATTACGGATTCTAAGGCGATCGAAACGAGCAAGGGTTTTGCCGAAGGCTTCATAAATTTCATGAATAGCAAAAAATTGTTTGGTGCGTTTAGAGCTCTCTAAAAATATATTTGTATATAAACACTTCTTCAAGAAAATGTTTAGCAATGGTAAAGTATTTATTGCAATCGAAAGGAATAACGGAAAATATTTCTTGTTGTTTTTCTTGAGATGGAAACTTTGTTTGAAAAGTTCTGCGAAAAAATACTTCCGCCCCTCTTTTCCAGTAACACACAATCCGAAATCGTAATATACATACATAGATATTTTTGTATGTAGTTTCAAAAATGTTGGTAGTGGTGGAGAAGCCGTTTTGAAATCGTAAGAATCGCAGACAACTTCTCTTAATCAGTTTTTAATATTGTGGGTTCTTTTACGGTTTCTATCCGAATTATGATTATATTTATGTACAATTTAATTAATGTACCTCGAAAGTTTGTACTTTATTTGTTTTGGTCACTGTACGTATACGCAACTTTTGTTTACTCTGCGTCAGCATTTATCCACTCACACTGTCGCTTGCTTCTGTCACCGGTTGGTAGAAATACGTAGGTGAATATGTAACGGATCAATAACTTTTAAAGTTTACACTCGCGTTAGCTGAGCTCATCAATCTGTTAATAATATCAATATGTACTTACTTCGATATAAAATGATTTTTATTTAAAAATTATACGCAAGGTGTGCCACATGGGTAGAAAAGAAGTTTTGCTGGCGATAATAAATTACAAATCGCAGTAAAATGTACATACATATACATTTATTTTATTCAATATTAACTAGTGAATCCGCATGGTGTTAAAATGCCCTAGAGTTTAATTCAAAAACTATTGTAAATGTTAGTCAGATTTATAAGCGATCCGAGTGCCATATTTCATCTAAATCCATGCAGCCGTTTGCGAGTGAAGAGTGGTCTCGCATAGTGTCGCATTTTAATATCATCAATTTCCAAATCACCCTGTACCGATAAAAAAAAAGGTCTGACTTCTAAAATTTAAATCTTATCGCACATCTACAGGCCGAGGTCTTTCCTTTGACCTGTCATATTTGAAATTCGAAGGAACGGTGTAAATCTATTGACCTTGACACTTATATGTTAATATTTCGTAAATCTTGGGTAGAAATCCCTGTCAAACTAAAATCTCCTAACCCATCTTTCGTCTAACATTGTGGTAAATATTTAACTAAGTTTATAAATTACGTTGAATTTGGTTGACGTGGCAACCCTCCTAATTAAAGGTAAAAAAATTACCCTTTTAAAACCCTATTCGATTGATATCCATCTTTTAGTAATTCATCTATCTTTCTAAATGTTTTTAATGTAACTTTTTAAAAAAATGGCAACCTCCTTCAAACATAAATATTCAAACTAAAGTATTCTTAACATTGTTTCGTCAGCCACCCGTATTTTAATATTTCATACAATTTGTATATATGAGTAGTCCACTTGCAAACAGCGTTATGTGATTTTATAATAGAAAGCCATAAATTTGAAAAAACGACTACGGCAACAAATAACATTTAAATTGAATCTTTTTTATTATTACCTAAAAATTTGGATAAATAAGAGCCTTTTAAAGCTGTAACGTAACATAACATGTCATAAGATAACATTAACAGTCTATACGACCTAAAGCAGTTTTCTAAGTTCATCAGAAGATGGATACTTTTGAAAGTTTATAATTAAGTACGATAGCGACTTTTGGAAGAAGACTTAACATTTGATGCTAGTTTTTCAAAATATAAAAAGATTTTGCACTCTGTTGTTACTGGACATGCAACTACTTTAAATACTGGTACGTAATCAACCAAAAACTAAAAATCGAAAAAATTTTACATAGCGCCCTTTGCAAGTGGACTACTCATATGTAGGTTAATTAAATTAAACTTTTCAAAGAGGTGGCAACCTTCTTCAAAATATTTTCAAGCCATAACCTTCTTAAATAACCTTCGTCTTACATCGTGGTACATATTCTATTAAACTGATCAATTAATTTGAAACTTATTTTTTTGAACATGTGACACCCTCTAAATATAGTAAAGCCTTGTCAAACACATTTCGAGTGATAACAATATTTTAATAATTCATTCAACTTATTAAATAATTTGAATTTAAACGGGTGGTAACACCCTTTACACCACCTAAAAATACTCTTTGTGTTAAAACTAAAGCTTTCTTAACACTCTTCTGTTTGACGTATTTTAATATTTCATTATGTATAAGTTAACTGAATTCACCTTTTCAAACAGGTGGCAACCCTGTCTTTTCATTTATTACCTTATTCCCTTAATTAAAATTGAATTTATTTTTTTAAACAGGTGGCACCTCTCTTACAGTGAAGTTAAGAAATAAGAATTTTTAAACCAATTTTGATTGGTATTCATTTGAAATATTTTAAACTTAATTTTTTAAAAGGTGGCAACTCTTCTCGATAAATAAAGCCTTACTACACATTTACAGCCCGATCCCTTTATTTTGAGAACTGACCTTTGAAAATTGAGCGAATTGTGCGGATCTGACGATGATAAATATATGTATATAGATATCCACCATTTTCCTTCTTTTGCATTGGGAGGCAAAAATTTGTTTTTGTATTTATGCCACGAAAAACAGCTTCTCTTAAAAGTTTAATCGCCGTGGGGAGTCGGCGTAAAACTGTGGGTCCCTTCTATTTATATGACAACAACAAGGCGCTCGCTACAAACTGGCCAATTACTAACTTATCGCGTAAGCGCCAATTTATTACTATTTTTATTGTAACTATTTTAGTTGCAATCTACAAGACGGCATTCAGGATAAGAATTACTTTGCTCCAGTCTTGCTTAAGATCGACCTTAAGTCTAAAATATTATTCTGATTTGAATTATGCATATATGTATACATGTAAGTCGATTTTTAAACATAAACAATCCTTTATCTTTTACGAATAAAAATTTCGTACAAAAAATAGTTTTAGTAATATTTTTCTTTTCTAAGAACAACGCAGAACGTTTTGCCGCCGACGAGTGGCGAACCCTAACCGAAAACGTCCTCCATGTCACCGATAAATAAAGTTCTTCTCAATTTTTGAACACTTTTCGCATTTTTTGCACTCTTGTAGCCGGTAAACTTTGTTACCCATCTCATAAGCTGGTTACAAAATATTGTCCCGTGAAAATACAATACCAAAATTTCCACAAATCTTCATAACTGAGTTGCTGAAGTTTTTGAATGCAGTGGTAAAATTTTCCGGCTACAAAATCATCGGTAACGCGCGGCAAAAAAAAAACGAAAATAGACTACACTGCTTTGTAAGTAAGTTTGCCATTGCGCGTGATTTGCTTTCAAAATGATTTCATAAATTAAAGTATCGGTAGATAAATAAGTATGTGCATATTCCCATATGCTTTCAACATTATTGCAATCTACATTGTATGTAAGCCAATCAGCCAACCAAATGCTTGGTGGATATTTTATAGCCAAGAGCATACATATAGATTTATGTATGTAAATATGTGCTGAGTCGACGCTTTGTATTTTATTAAGAAGGCAAGAGAAAAATAATTTTAAATTCTGAATTTCTCTCCACTCCAACTTTATGTGTATGTATTATATTATGGTGGCCAAAAATATGTGAAAAACGTCAAGTCCGAATGCTTTCATCTTCTATTTAGGATTGTTCTATACCTAAAATATATGTACCTCTCTTTGTTATTTGTAAATCATAAAATTTTTAGAGGTCGATATTCTGGAATATAATTCTTCTGAAAGTCTTACTAGGGATTTTCTGAGGCAAACGCTTCATGCCACCAACATAAGAGTCTGCAAAAAATTTAAATAAAAATACAGCAAAAAAATTGGGATTTTTCAACAAATTTTTTGAAAGTAAATTTGGTTGTTTTTTGTTTAAATTTTATAGAGACTTTTTGATTAGAATATATAAATCCTCTAACGACTTTCCAAATTTGATTTTTGCGAGGTTTCTTGAAGTTCAAACCGAGGCGGGAGGTAATGGGTTAAAATGTTATACGAAAATAATTCCCATGAAATTTTACTATATATGCCTTAACCTTTGATTTCGCTCAGACATTTATTTAAAGATTTTTCCACTTTTTTAAAAACTACTTAGGCCGAAGCATGAAAACTTTAGGGCTTTAATTTTATAGAGACTTTTACGTTGACGGCATGAAATTTTTGCCTGAGAAGACCCCCAGTAAAATTTTTCTAAGAATAATTTTCTGGAATATATCAATCCTCTAACGACCTCCGGAATTCGATTTTTCCGCGGTTTTTTGAAGTAAGGGTCAAACCGATCTTTTCAGGCGGTAGCTGAGGGTTAAGATTTTCTATTAAAATAGTTTACATGAAATTTTGCTCAGACATTTATTTTAACAATTTTTTCGAATTTTTTGTAAATTACTTAGGACGAGACATGAACACTTTAGTAGGTCATAAATAAAATTACAAGCTAACTTTTACAAATACATGGAGTGTTTTACTACTGGATATGTATACTTTCAGAAAATGTAAACAAAGTCCGACTGGCTTCGGCTTTTGTACGGTGTTATAATAACAATAATATTTTGGCGCTTACTTTTTTGCTAAGTGTTTGGCGAGCTGCCAGTACAATTTGTGCAGTGCGCCTTGATGTTGTTACACAAGATCGAAGGACTTGCAGTTTTACGCTGTCACCGAATGGCTAGTGGGTTTTTGAAGAAGCTTTTTCGTGGCATAAATACACTCCAGGGTGCGCCATTGCCCGCCGAGAGGCGAGCGTTGTTATAAAAAAAAACTTTTTCTTATTTTGATGTTGCTTGAACCAGAGATGAAAACAAGGTTCTACGTAGTCGTAGGTCACACCTCTAACCGCTCAACTAGGGGGCCGCCATGAACATCAATGAATAACGTCAAACGAATAAAGTTACATTCTCAAAATATAAAGCAGCAAAAATCGATGTTTTGAGCATTAGATTTTGTCTTTTGATTTAAAAGAACAAATTTTAAATTACAGCAGCACTGGATTTAATTAAGGCTTAATTGGATGGTTCATCCACCTTTTATATCATTGTTAGAGCTTTTCAAATAAGTGTTTTTTGACACTTTGACCTCGTTTTTTCTCAAAATTCCGAGCTAATAGAAAATTTACATTTACGGATTCATAATCAGCATAAAAAGTCTATTAAAAATAGCTTCAACATTTGTCGCAACAAAATTGTTTTCCATTGTTGTTGGCCTGTCTAATTATATACTAGGTTTAAATATAAGTAGATTATCCTCATTTTCGAACTTAACTCCCTTATCTGTAATTATAATAACCTCCTCCTTTTTTAGAAGTCGGCTGTAAAGAGATCAGCCATACAAAATTCGTCCTTGTTAATCTGTAATTATACATAAAATAATCTCCGATAACTTTTCAGTGTCCAGCCTAGTTGTATCGCTTATTTTTGCGAAGAAGAGGAGAAATTCCAAATGCAAAAGCAAACAAAAATGGACGCTTGCAAGAAAAACAGGTTTGTAAAGGTATTTTTTAATAATTTATTAAGTAAAAATATATTTAAATTGCTGAATAAAGCGGAAAAATGTGATCACGGTGGCACATAGCAGAAAAATAGCTTTCCTTGAGATGAGAGAACAACAAGCACAAAAAATTTTACGGCTAGCTGTGTAAACGGGGTGATAAAAACGNAAAAACCACATTGCATTAATTAAATGATTTCCGTACCGGTTAACAAATCATAGTTCCATCAATGCTCCCTGCGTCTTAAGGAAATTCACCAATGTTGAAAAATTTTGTGGCAATATTTTTCGTAAATTCCCGCCAACAAATAGTTTCATCCATCAATTTGTTTATCAGGGCATTTGCCACTCGATGGATTATTGTACATACCGCTAATTTGTGAACCCCATGCATTTGACCAATTCCATGATGTTGGCTACCATTACCTAATTAGTGCAGAGTCAATAATAATTGCTGTAGCGGACTTAAGCCATTATTACACCCACTGTTATATTGTAGGTCCGCTCCAATTTTTAATAAAATTTCTTCAATTTGGCTACGAGATAGCCGAAATTTTTCTACTACATCAAAATCTATACTGTAGCTGATTTTTTCTTTTATGACACGCCTTTTATTATTTGCAGATTTTCCTCCTCTAATAAATTTAATAGTTCGAATCGAAGCATTTTTTGTGTCAATATTTTATCGAATCACGTGTTAGAGCTTCAGTTTTAGATTGTTAAGGTATAGTTGTATTATCCTTTTACAATAAATAAATAAATAAATTCATTCAGACTGAATAAATGTAACTTATCACTTGTATGATAGGTAAAATTCCTTTTAGCAAAATAATGCTAAAGTTAGCAAAATGAAAGATGATAAGTGATATATACAAATTTTTGGTGCAACGAAATGCTAATAAATTTTGATTATAGCATAACTTATCACTTATCCGCTAAAGCCTTTTCGCCAAGCATTTCAAATTTTGGTGCAACGCTTATCTATGATTTTGAGTGATATTTTACTTATCAACACTCATTTCAGTGACTTTTCCTTATCACGTTGGTAAAACACAAAACTTTGCGTAAGTTCGATAATCTGCTAAAATGCTAATGATAATTCGTTGGTGCAATAGGGCCCTGTTCTGGTGTAAAACCACTAAAAAAAATCTAATGAGGCGGCCCTTTGAGTGTTCCAGAGAGATTCTGGGGAATATTCACGGACGTTTGTGTGTTGGAGATGGCGAATACCATAGACGTGGCAAGAAGAGCCGTATAAACTTTACAACGATATAGACCAGGCATGGGCAGCTTATTGAGTTCTGCCTACGCTGCGCATCACAGATATAGACATGCTTACATATGCACATAGTTCAGTGAACTAACACGGCAGACTAGGCCGTGTCCTAGTTCTGAAAGAGCCACAATGCTGGCAACAGAGTATGAGGAATAGAGAGGTAAGGTTGAGAAGAACTTGGCTAAATATTTTCAATTGGCTTCAGTTTGCACAGAATATAAACGACATGCACGCTTTATTGGACTCGGCCAAAAAAGCGTCAATCAATAACATTGTCTTAAAAATTAAATATGATTAAAAAATATATCTCCATATGTTTTACTTAATTTTTTATTTTAGTTTATTTTACTGAACTATTTTGTCGTTTACAGTTATCGCTTCCTTTTGCTTTTGCACAAATTAAACAAAATTAATTTTGTTGTCAAAATCCACATACATATTTTCTGCACTTATTTTGCTCGATTTTTTTATAAATCAGACTAGGCAACTCCGAAAGAGGGGTTTTCTCCATCAGTTTATTACGAAGCATATGCAACAATTTCCTTTTGCCAGCTTTTCGTAATTTCTTTGATAAAAATACTTTCACAATTACCTATTTCCTTGTCTAATACCGCTCAGAATTTCTAAAAATAGCGACCCCAATTTAAAAATGCTATGAATGTCTCTTTCACTCTCCTAATATACGTTTACCTCTTTTTGTCGCAATCTCGCCCCTCAAGCACACTCATCCGAACCATTGTTGGCAACACAGCGTGCAATGCTCACGCGACCTAACAAAGGTGCATAGCTGTAATTGACGGCTGTGCACAGCTGTTCTCTCATTTCAACGAAAACATGACCTCGGGCACAACCTTTCATGATAGTTGGAAAGCAGATGGTAGATAAAAAAAAAGAGGCGGCAGAAAGTGGTGGGGGTACATTGCATATATTTTAAGTTTTTGGAAAAAGTCGGGTATTCATTTTAAGAATAATTAGAGAAATATTCGTTATTGAACAGATTAGATTCACGAGTGTAACTAGCGATAAGAAAGCTATTCAATGTAGATAGATATTTTGAAATAATCTGCAGAAACTCGAGTCTTGCTCTTCAAAGTGCCTTAATAAAGATAATTTACCATAATTTTACCCACTAAATGTTAAAATGTTGATATTTAAATTTAATGTTTAGTTTACGGAGAAATGTTTAAATTTTTATTTGTTTAAAAAATAATAATTTTATTTATATTAAATTTAAATTTTAAAAACGAAAAGATTAGTTTTAGTAGGGTTGCATGTGCGCTGCCTATGTTTAAAAAATCATCGCATTCGAATTTATATTTTCAGAGAAAAAAACAAATTCCCTACCATCGTAAAAAAATTCGAATGCTCAAAATAATTCTAAATTTGAAAATTTTTCAATGAAATTTACGGACTGTATTTCAGGCGGCCAGAACTTCATTTGAGCGAAAAGTCACCTGGAAATTCGAACGTCGGCAAATCTGTGACCCACTTGAAATGATCCTTTAGCCTAATATCAAATTTTGAGAATACAAAATTTATAGCAAAATAAAATTTGCCTGCCAACACCGACACAACCACGAACCACTAATCCTTTTACTCCCTTTTTTCTACTGCACTGTACGTTAACCGTTCTTCTTTTTTTAGATATTCTTTCATTTTAGCTGCATAATTTTCGGCTTAGGTTTTGTGTTTTTCACAAACCTTTCGGCGTTAACTGCCAGCTTTTTTACACACTTCCGTTACAAAGGCTTTTACATTGGGTTTCCGCCCACAAAGCACCATTTAAAATGTACAATAAATATAAGCATAAGCATGCAAAGCGAAAAAATAAGGGAAAAAAGAAAATATACGAATAAAGATACAACACACAAAAAACACCAAATGCACGCCATCGCCCGTTTGTTTGGTATATTCTTCTTAAATAAATAACAGCAAAAAATGCAGGTTGAGAAAGAATTATGAGCTTATAAAACCCTAAAATACATGCAATACAGTTGTGAACCAAAAAAACGCAGCACTCGATGTTTGACTTAGAATTTTTATTTTGTAGTTAAAGTCTTTTTTATAGAAAATTGCAAACTCATATTCGGCAGTTAATTTAGAATATTTTCCATTGTTTATAAGAAAAAATTTACCACTTTTAATTTTTAAAATATGTTACTCTATTCATGAGCATCACTGTATGTAAGTACGGGCAGGTACATATGTATGTTATACATGCTATTTATATACATGTGCCCATATTAAGATGCTTGACCTTTTTCTTCAACCAGTTTTTACTGATTTTTTTGCTCAATTTAGCCGGGTTTTCCTTTGAAAACTCAATTTTTTGAACATAAAGTAAATTGGGGTTTTTAACTTTGAAATCAGTTTTTTCACATAGTTTATTTTGCATAAATATAAAGACCTTACATTAAAAATTGTATTATCCTAAAACTCACTGTAAGCCTATTTATTCCCGAGTCCCAAGTATACTGGGAAATTTATTCTCCAGTTTTATTTAGTGTGTTACTGCATTCAACTCGTTTAACTTTTATGTTTTACTAACTTCATACCAAAAAAACGAAAATAGCAAAACTTGTGTTCCAAATATTTTTTACTATTTGTGCGGAGCGTGTAAAAGTTTTCGGTAGAAATGATAACGCCATAATAGTTCAAGCACTCAGTTCCGCCAACCCTAAATTATATGTATACGAAGTAGCAAATTTTAAGGAATACATACATCGGTAGTTTATATATGTTTAAGGATGTATGAGTATCTGCTCGCTTGGATAGGCGAAGTCCCAATACGCCATTGTTACTCATACGCCACGTGTTTACTCCTTTTATATAAAAGGCCTTATACACGCATTGATTTATCGGCAAACCAGTTGGCCAACCGCAAGAAGTTGGTTGTATATAAACCGTATGTAGGAGAGCTGGTCCACCTTACTCTAGTTTTTTGTCAGGTTGGATAAAAATCAACAATTATTGACTTTTGGGGCAGATTGGTCAACTTGTTGCTCTATATGTAGATAAGTGGGCAACTCATAACAAGATTTGATTTTTTAAATTCACATTCGTTCGCTAGAATGCGTATAGTTAAAAAAAAAAAATGGCAAGCATTCTTATCATTACTTACTTACTTTGTAGAGAATTTCGTTAAGTAAGTAGGTCAACAGGTTGGCCGATAAATCATTGCGTATGTAGGGCATTTAACTTAACCTTCATGTGCTCCGAATTGAAAATTTGCGTAGACATTTATATAGATCATTACTTTATAAGGAGAATCATTTAAACATATGAGAAAAAATACGATTAGGGTAATTGATAAACTTGTGTGCACATTTTTACATATTTATTTAAAAAAAAAATATTTTTTAATATCAAATTAAGGTGAAAAAGTTTATTTGAACTCAGCTTTTACAAAAGTTAAAGTGAGAGAATGTGTATTAGTTTCGTGAGTACTGAAAGCTACTGAGAACCTCGCTCCTATTGAGTCATTTCATATGAAAACGTCTCCAAATACAAAAAATCGTCGCGGGCCCATTTGCTTTAACTTTGAGGCACTCTTCTTTAGGGTCCCAAAGAACAGAATTTATGCAAAATTAAATTCTTAGTAATACTCGTTTCCGTCTGTTCGAATTAAAAGTTTTAAAAATCGCGATTTTTATGCTTTAACAGATTTAGCTCTAAGATATTTCCTTTTAAGATATCGACCTACTTGAGGCATTTCGAAGAGAAAACATGACCGTTCTAATGCAACAAAGAAAATCGTTTAAATCAATACATCCGATTAATGGCGATATCCTCAAATAACGTCGTGAAAATTTTTGATTCGGGAAGGCTATGGCAAACTTCCGCGTGTATTCTGTCTTAAAACAACTTCTCATAAAATCCATCTGCCGTTTGGAGGCGGCTTAAAATTGCATTTGTGCAACATAATCTAGACGCGCACCAATGTGGGAAGACTACTTTTTAGGGTACAAGCGAGCTTGCACTGTTTTAAGCTGGAATTTAATGGACTCTAAAACTGCGTACTTATAATTATTCTAAAGATTGTTAACAAAAAGTTTGTTGCTGTTGTTAAATTTTGTTGAATTTTTCAAATTTTAAATACGAAACTTGAAATTTGCGCTTATATAGTTTTTCTTAGATAATGAGCTGCATTTTTATAAAAAAAACTAATAAACTAATATCTAAGCAAACAAAATGAAAATAGCCAAAACTGGTCAAAATCGTATTATTTTTCGCATGACTATATAACGTATATATATATGCAAAAAATTAATTTATCAAATATTTTTGTTTCTGTTGGTTTGAATTCACAATTAATTGGATTACAAATTTTCTAAATTAAACTTTTATGAGCAATTTGATAGTGCAAAATTATTGTCTTTAGTGTATTCTTTTAGGCGCCATAAACGCCTTTATTAAAGCAAATTTGAGGTTGCTCTACTAATAACATTTCTCTCTTCAGAATTTTGGAAACCCTTTTAATGGAACACCTTAGTACTTGTGCGTATATGGGTACATAACCTGCAGTAAAATTTAGAGACAGTCTGTTAAAGCGCTAGTTCCGCCCTATACATTTCAGAACTATCTCTGAACTAGTGCAAAACGGCTGCAGAGAGGGACAGTTGAAACTTTTGGTGTGCCAGTTGCGCTCTGTTGAGAAGTAAATGCACAAATTCCCAATTCTCGTACCATAATAGCTCAGCGGCAAGGCCTCCGACTCTAACATCGTTGGTCGCGAGTTCAGATCGCGGTGGAGGCAGTTGTGATTTTCAGATTTAATAATTTTAAATTGAGAGCAAATGTCTGTGTTGGTAAATTTGGTTTGGTTAGCGCATATTTTTTTTTTTGTTTAACATGTAAATGAGCCAAAAATAAAATGAAATAAGTAAAAGAGCTCCGAAAGTATTATCGGAACTCGCTGCTGGTAGCAAAAAGAAGGAGGAAGACCCCACGAGGAAGGAAAGACCAAATGGAGAAAGACTTGACGCCACTTGGCCTCAGGTGGCACAGAAGAGAAACGACTGGCGTGTTTTGTTGATTTCGGCCAAAAAACTTAGGCGGTTACAGCACCAACTATGAAGAATAAGAACAAAAGTGAAGATGTTGTAACTATCAAATGCAGATTATTATGCAAAATACGGAACTTAGAAATATGTACTACATAATTATAAGCAAAGTGTGTAAATTTGTATACATTTTGTTTATAGTTAAGTGGTTCATATTTTTAGGCTGCGTTTTCTGCATAAAATTCCACAGTCTAGTTATAACGCAGATTCTCATATCTGAATACTCATCTGTATGGGTGCCATTTCTTGTAGTGGTCCGCTTGACCGGTTCCGGTAATAGCGAATTCCGTTCGAGTAGGAGATAGGTTAGTATGCCTGCCAATAGACAGACGGACAACTCATCTCGCTTTCTGATAATTTTGGTTTACTCGCGCCTCAAATAAAAACGATTCTTGTTCTCAAGAAACTGCAAGTGACCACTCAAAGACACAGTCGTTTTCTTGAGAATAACTCACTTGAGAATAGCTGCTTAATTTTGAATTACCGTGTGAGCTCATCTATTTACGTCTGTAGGCACATAAACTAGCGGAAATTTCAAAATCAATTCACAAAACATGCGGACAATGGTGCTCTATGCAAATACTCACTAATTAATTCCATAACCCCCAGGCTTCACTGGTAATTTCATACACTTACACGTACATATGTGAACGTGTTTCGATACGACCATAAGCTTGTGAATAGTATAACGATCACCTCTCGTTTATATTTGCTATTTGGCGCAGAAATGCTGAGTAGTCCTGCGAAAATCTAGAAACATTTGGAGGCAAGGTTATAGGGTGGGTGGTATTAGGTATGAATGCTGTACGCTTTACCTTAGTGGTGGTGTATGAACCGATATACGTACATGCACACATACATATGTATGTATGTATGTATTTATATGCATGCGCCTTTGACCGTTTTCCTGGACTTTTGCCACTCCACCGTTCAAGTTTCAATGTTTTTTCAACTACAATGCCGCCAACTTGCTAAGACTGTATTTTTACATATCCCGTATATGCACGCATGTATGTATGTGTATGTGTATGTAAGTATATTAGAGCTTGTATGAGTAACTGCCTGCGGAAGCTTGAAATTTTAATTAATATTGTATGTTATATAAAGAGTAGAAAAAATAAAAAGAGCAAACAACTTTTGCCATAAATTCGAGACGATTTAGGTGCTAAGAATGCTTGTGATGAAAATTAATTAAATGGTTGTTAGGTCGAAAGTTTGTGACAGCATTATTATGGCGCCCACTATGCTTATACCACCTGCTTACACGTGCACTGAGTAAATTTTAATATGGAGCTGCTACTGGGTTTTTACTTTTTTGGGTGTCAAGCAACCACATGCACATGCATACATACACACATTCATACTACATGGTTCGCTTTATGTCCATGCAAATAAATCATTAGCCATGATGACAGTTCAGGAATTTGTGCATATGCTAATTTTCCTGAATTAAATCGGTTTGTCATCCACCTTCTATTAACAAAATGATAAATGTACTGTTACAAAACCTTTTCTCCCTCAATTTGGTATGCCGCGTGAAATTATTAAACTTGAATCTTACTAACCGATAGTACACAAAAAACAAAAATGGTTTTCCCCATAACTAGCGTTGGGAGAGAGAGTGTGGTAATAGAAAAATCTGAATTCAAGTTTATTTTCAAACAACGCTTAAAATCTCAAAAATCTCTGAAAAGACTATTCCGAAAAATCAAAAAAAAAACCTTAAAATTTCTACGGAAATGGCAAAAAGTTTGGAAAAACCTCGCAAAATCAAGAATGATTCAATTTTTATATCAAAACGAAGCGAGATAGATTTAGAAAAATGCGGTGACTGACTGTCTGTCCGTCCGTGCGTCCGNATAGATTTAGAAAAAGGCGGTGACTGACTTTCCGTCCGTCTGTCCGCCCGTCTGTGCACACAAGAACTCACTCGAGTAAAAATTTAGATATCTTAACGAAATTTGGCATGTGCACTTCTTTCGGGCGTAGGAGGGATGGTATTGAAAATGGGCAAAATCGGACAATAGCCACTCCTACCTCCCATATAACGGTAATTTCCAGAAATACGAAAACTGCGATATTTTAGTAACTACTGAAGATTATTCACTCAAAACTGATATTTACAATCAATTTTAGACGAAAGAATATTGTAAATTTTTGGAAAATGGGCGTAGCCAAGCCCACTTATGGTTACATGTGTATATCTTGGTAACCGCTGCACCAATTTCTTCCAAACTTGGCACAGCTGTTGGCCTTGGTACAGCATACCAAATGGACGAAAGTTTTTAAAATCGTACAATAACCACGCCCACATCCCACATAGCGGTAATTTGGTGAAATACGAAATTTTCAATAAATCAGCAAATATTAAAGCTAATTTATTCAAAATTGATGCTTGCAACAATTCTTCACCAAGAAATACGTTTATGATACAATTTCGCAAAATGGGCGTGGCACCGCCCACTTATGATCACATATATGTATATCGGTTACCGTTCTACCAATTTGTACCAAACTCGGTATTTTTATTGTGCTTGCCACATAAAAGCAAAACATTGAAAATGATTGAAAATGGACTAAAATTACGGCCGCTTTTCATATAACGGTAAATTTCAGAAATGCTTGAAACTTCAATATTTCGAAATTTAAGGACGCTAATTTACTCAGAATTGATACAGTGCGACTTACCAAGTAGCGGTAGCTTACGGAAAGGTGAAAAACAAATATTTATTTAATACTTGCGCCGGGTATTTAATGTTCGGCTCCGACTTTCTTACTTGTTTTTGATTATTTTTGTGTTCAATTCCGCCAATTAAACAAAACACAAGAGGCAGCTTTTATTTAATCAGCTTTACGTGCTACATACTCGAATGCTTACCAAAATTGGCTTGAATTGCGCTAAGTTATTTCTATGGTTTAAGCGAAGTTGCCTGCCACCAGCGTGGAGACCGTTAAAATAAAATTAGTACTACTTCTGGCTCATTAAAAATTGCTCAGTGTGCGTAATTCAATTTTTAGCTGGAAATGACTTACAAAGTGCAAAAATATTCCACTGAAATACCACACATTTTTACTCTCTACCACTGCATTGACCTTCTTGCGAAAAATCATGTCCAAAATAAGTATGTATATACTTTTCGCTCACCAAGGAATTCAGAAGTTACAATGTATGCGTTATTATTGCATTTGTACATATGTAGTATGTATTTTTGTGTGGATGCAGCAAACCATTTCCACGCAATTTTATATGACATAAGTACATACATTTATAACGCCACAAAAGTTGCACTTAATTTGCTGAAAATTTTTCGATTCGTCTCACAAATTTTCTACATTTTTACTGCCAAATTGTATGCTGAACTATAAAAAATTCCAACATTGGCACACACAAAGAGTTCCATAAAAATATAGCAATATTGTTCAGCAGCATAGATGTGATTCAAACAGAAAGGAAATAAAAAATACCATCGTGGAAATATAGACATCCCGAGACTTGCAATTGTAGTTTAACGTTACATGGTAACTATCGGAAAATAAAAGTAGGAAAATTAAGTGCGTAAGAACAATAGCGATTCCCGGTGCAACGGACCGTGCAGAGTAACAGTAAAATACGCATACAAAAATCTGATGATTGCTTATAGACATGGAACAACGTTATGCTACCATATCTACATGTGGAAATATATATCTGATAAATAAGATTTAAGAAAAATAGACCTCTGTTGGAAATCCCTACTAATCCCTACTAATATTATAAATCCGAAAGTAGTTTGTTTGTTTGCTTCGCTTTCACGGTTTAACTATTCAACCGATCATCATTAAATTTTGTACACTGCTGTCATTTGGCCCAACTTAAAATATAGGATACATTTAATCTCGATTAGACAAGGGGGCGGGGCACCTCCCATACAAACGGAATTTTTCATACTGTATTTTTCAGGAAATATTTTTGGTATAGGATGAGGGCTGCCACCATTTAAAGAAATCAAATTCAACTTAAATTAAGGGGGCTATTTATTTGAAAATTATATTTAAAAAAATGGATTTCAAGAGGCTTAAAAAAGCTGTAGTTTGAATATATTTTGAAAAGGGTTGCCACCTGTTTGAAAAGTCAAATTTAAGTTAATTTTACGCAAACTATCTGAAGAATTAAAATATGGTTGTCAAACGAAATATTGTTAGCCCTTAATTAGGCGCAAGGGGTCAAGGCCATTTCAAGTTGAAAAAAAAATGCCTTGGAGTGCTTGGAGCGTGCTCGCACTCTGTCTAGCTGCCTTAATCCCCACGGGGTAGGTAAATAAGTCACTTAGCCACTTACGTAACATTTTTTGGCGGATGTAAGTTGTTATTTTTGTATCTCAGTTTGAAGTCAAAGTCATGCTTTTCTTTTTTAAATTTAACTATAATACAGAGCTTTAATACAATACATGATAATATACATTTTGTTTTATTTATTTAGTCACGGTTAGAACATCGTCGTGTACACATGTGTCGCTACTCGCTTGAGTGCTGACCCCGTGCGACCACTAACATAACATTTCTTGGCGGAGGTAAGTTTTTATTTTTTTTAAGTTTGAAGCCGTAATTAAGTTTTTATTTTTTCTAAGTTTATAATTTTTGTTAATACACATTTGTTTTTTTTTCATTTTGAAAACTCTTTTTTTAATTGTGTGAGCTTTACGAACGAAAAAAAACGGCTTTCAAAAAATATATTAGTAGAGTTTGGTATGGATCGAAATGATTTTGGATATGAATCACAATATGAGTGTTAGACGAAAGAGGTTTAAAATGGTTGCCAACTGTTTAAAAGGTTAAATTCAAATTATTTAATAATTTAAATAAATTATTACAATATGGGAATCAATCGAAATCATTTTGAAAGGGATTCATTTCAAAACTACATCTAAGGGGTTTCCATCAGTTTAAAATCTCAAATTGAGTTCAGGGGATAAGTTAATTGAAAAAGTATGGCAAGTGAAAAGTTTCAGAAAGTTTTAGTTTTTATTTTTAATATTTTTATTGAGCGTTGTACCACGATTGTTTATTAGGAAAAATTTAAAAAGCAACAACGTCTAAGTTATAGCAGCTATTTCGGAGATCACCACATCTCCTAATCAGACTTCTTTTTTTTCTAGACTTCAGCAGGGAATGTGGTTAAACAAATTTTAAACATCCTGTTTTTGAATTGAGTTTTCTTGAAATAAATTTTACTCAATGTAGAATGTAAAAATTTCATACACTCAGCGAAGCGGGTGAGGGCGATCTAGTAGACTATAACTTTTTTAACCAAATTGGTTATGAGTTTAAGATTAACTCTGAAAAATCATAGATCCATTCACATTAGGATGGTCCTTAAAAACCAAATGAATGTTTTTTTTTCAGTCTCACCTCCTCATTCGGTAATACAATGGTCACAGATATCACATATAAATTGTGGTCTGATTGGAAACGGTTAAAGCGAGTCGCACCGGGGGCAAAGTTCAGATTCTTCCATGGAGACTCAAAAAATTAAAATTAATTTTTTTTAATCTACTACCCAAAATCGATACTACCATAGTCGAAAATATCACATATAAATTTTGATCCCGATTGGAGTCGGTTAAGGCGTGTCACAAAGGGGTCAAAAGCCAGATGCCTCTATAGACTCTATACCCAAAATCAATACTAATAAAGTCGAGGATATCACATATTAACTTTGATCCCGATTGGAGTCGGTTAATACGTCTTCATTTCACGTTTAAATGCTTCCACTTTTTGCAAAATACTTGAAATTAATTTCAAATGCCTGCAATTCTTTAAAAAAATATTCATAAATATTTTTCCATAAATCGCCTATACCTACGGCCGCATTGATTATTGCGAATGCGAATGTTAAAATTAATGCGGAAGCTCCGCAGTTGCGAATGCGAATGCGAATGCGAATACTCGCAACAACCCTGGTTTCTACCTCATGTCGACGGATTGAGGAGAAAGGGGTGAAAATTAAAAAAAAAACTTTGTAAAAAAGCTCTGGCGAAGAACATGGCGAACTACATATTCCACCAGCACATAGCCACTATGTAGAAGTGGTATGATACGAAATAAAAACTCAATATGCTTGCTGGCTATTTCTGGAACTTGAACAGCGCTTATAATGCGATCCACAAAAAAATTTTTGAGGATGTCGTTCCAGAACGCGGAAAGTTTTAATAGACGAGATACTGGCTAATTATGAATCTGGGATATTGATTTCTAATTGTTGATTTGTTCGTGAATCACTTTTTTTGTTGTTTTTAAAATAAATTCATAGATTGAGATTTTCGTATGTGTGGGAAAAAAGGGCATGTTATTGAAGAACTGAGTTTTTTTTTTTATTTTTTTTGTAATTTCTAAACAACTCATCGACATGAAGTTGAATCCATCAGACGAATTGGTCGTTAATTTTTTCTTCGGAGAAACTACGTTCAAATAATATTTTTAATTATTAATTTTTGACATTTTTCGACACTTCAGCAGGATGTTTCTCAAAAACTAGACACGCCAGAAAAATTTTGTAAATGCAATTCAAATCAGCATGAAAAAATCTCTAAGATAAGCTAAGCCCAAATTTTATTCAGCCGTGTTATATGTCAGTGTTGCAATTTTGTCACAAGAAAGTTTTCATACAAAAGTAATCAGCTGTGTCGCTAGATGGCTAGATCATAATCTAGAGTGAAAGAAATCAAACCATATTCCTGAGTTATTTTGAAAACAACACCAAAACAAGTCAAAAACTTTATCGATTCGCAATCTGCTATACACAAAATTTTCGTCAACTTTCGAATGCATGTCAACAGAAAATACTCTTGTGCACACAACGGAGGAGCTACGCCCACACATACATAGATGTGCAAAGTCAGTTGTACTTCCTGTTGAAAAGTACACAGGCGCTGAAGGAGAAAAACTAACTGTAAATTGCTTTTAATCAGTATGTGCAACAATGAATGTAGCGGTCCAAAATATCGAGGTATTTGTGCTCTTTGGCACATGTTCTTGTAATAAATGGTCCAGTGCACCAGGAAGCGGGCTTGATTTTATTGCTGCTGCTTTATTTGGCTACCGCGCACAAATAGAACGACAAAGTTTATTTATGCTCAACACGACACGCTTCTGAGCACCTGCACCATTCAATTGACGATTCTCCTCAATACAAAATTATTGAGCTGGAGCTCTGCATATTTATTTCCAAAAGTTTTATGGAAGCACTTGCTGTCATCATAGCAGTTCGACATTTGCCAAACGGCAATAAAGGTTCCTGCCATTTGTATTGCTTTTCATTTTTATATCATTTGCTTTCGTATGCTACTTATATAATGTTCCGGTGATTTTTTTTTATATAAAACGCTTTAAGGGTACCTGCATAGACTGTCTGAGGTGCCAATGCGATCAAAAGAAGTGCAATCCTCATAGCAACATGTGCCAGGTCACGAAGTTACGATTGTGGACATATACATACATACATAAGTACTATCGGAAAATTTAGGCAAAAAAGTATACTGCAGTTTTTATGTTCGACAAGGGTGCCATTTGGAAATGTGTACATGTTGGTACTAATATAAATATGTATACACACGAACACGGTAAGGCCTAATAAGTAGAACAAATATTAAATTTTTAAGTTTACATTCAAAAATTGTATTGTTCTTTTTTTAAGTTATAATAAAATAGCGACCTTCCTGTCTTATCTTGTAAAATATCACTTCTATGACGACTTAACCGAGGTACTCTGGTCGCTAACTGTGAAAGATTTAGCTACTGCTTTGCACAACCTAAAAAACCACTGCCAATTAGCCTATTATATACTCTTAAATTTACTCATTGTGCTTGAAAAGACAACTAACTATTCAAGGCTATTGTTCTAAATTTTAGATTTTTGCACACAAAATTTGGGCACTGCTCACGTTATGCACAACACTGGCCTCGTTACATACATATACATACGGTGCCCTTGGGTAAGATTTAACCCAAATGCCTTACTCATCCTAGTCTGTAACCATAATCAAATAATTTGAGCTAAAATTAGGAACCTTCTTTGAAATATTCAAAAATATAGCTGCATTATCCTGACAATTTTCAAATAAGTCAAACTCCATCCTACATTAAAAATGTTGGTCGGAAGATCTTCATAAAATCACCGCAAATAATATTTGTCTAATTTTACTGAATACAAATTACCAATGTTTTATTATAGTTTTCGATGTGAAACAAGATTCTAAAAGTATTATTATATGCATTCGTTTTAAAGCAAATGAAAATCCTCGAAAATCCTCAGAAAATGGTTTTGGTTCATTGACGAGCTTTGTACTCAATGATTAGTCTTATTAAAACATCGTTTTGAAACTTTTAGTCATAAACAAGTTAGTATATCGGAAACAACTTCATCTAAAGTACTATGTTTTCTTTCCAATTCTTTCAGATTTATTTTTCTTTTCCATACCATCAATATCTTCGTTCACCCTAAATAAATATAGTTCGATGTAGGCTTGTAAGGTAGTCTGTTGAACTGTGAATTTTGTAAAGTTGCATCCATTATATATCAACAATACTAAGAAATCATGTCACATATCCTTTTGGAAAGGATACTTAAGTATCAAAAAAAGAATTGTTCACTACATTCACTACGACACAATAGGAGTTCTAAAAAATAAATAAATGGTTCTGCCAAAATAAATCAATGGAAACTTATATTTCTGAACAGTTCCTTATCAAAGTATTGAAAACCATCGAAATTAAATGTCGATCTCTTATCTAGCTTTGTTCACAAGAAAGCTTCAAACCCAAAACCGAAGAGAACAAAATGCGAGCAATACTTTTGACAAAAAAAAATGGGAACAAAAGTCTTCTGAACGTTTTGGCAAAGAACAAAACGGGAACAAAAGTCTAAGAAACTTTCTCTCGAAGAACAATTTGGGCACTAAACTCAGAGAATGAAACGTGAACAAATCTGAACTATTCGCGAAGAACGGTAGCGAGAACAAAATATTTCATACAGCGTTAATTAGTTTAAAATATTTGAATATTAAAATTAATTAAAAATGAAATGAAAGATAATTAAGCAAGTTAAGTCAATGGAAGACTTAATACACGAATTTCTCTTGCACAGAAAACTAAAAATTGCTCCAAAAACTAACCCTAATGATAAACGATCTGGAATTTGAAAGGGTCACGCTTTCCTCTGGCTTAGAATCAACAATCGTGGTTCTCACTGAAACGAGTTTTCATCCCAATACTAAGACTTAATTCTCATTCTTAAGGTTAAGTTCTCAAAACTTTTGGTCATATTTTGTTCTCTAGCAGAACGTTTCCCAGACTTTTATTCTTATTTGATCCTCCTTGAAAACGTCCTCGATACCTTCGTTCCATTCTCACTCTATTATTCCTGAAAACGTTCACGAGAGTCTTGTTGGCACATTGTTCTTTACGGAAACGTTCCCGAACTTTTTATTCTAATTTTGTTCCCATTCAAACTGCTCGCGCTACTTTTGTTGCCTTTTGGTTCTTTTGCGAATTTGCCTACTGACAGGTTAAATGGAGCAATCTTTGCAGTAGCAATTTTCTTTTTTCGGTTTATTACTGCTTCGTATCCCCTAAACCGAATTCAAAATAGGATTTGAGACATTTTACAAATCTGCGTGTTTTTTTGGGCAGACATTATTATGAAAAATTACAATCAGCAACTAATTCCATTAATCCTTATAGGTAAGTGAATTAAATGTGTTTTCGCGCTTTCGGAAACAGCATTGTCAGCTGCTTATCAGCAGACATTTCCATTTTTGTGCCATCCTCTCAACTCAACAAACAAATGCTAACACAATCACCTCCTTCCTTCTATGTATGCATGTATTCCACGAACTGATTCACTTTAATTACACTTTCATTTATTTCGAGGGCTTGCACATCGAGAATTCGTCGAACAATCATCAAATTAAATCAAAGCCATTCATTGAGAAAAACTCTCACGAACCAAACAAAGACATGGGCGGTGAATAGAGGGCGTGTTATTTCGGTAGTCATTGTCAAGGCCATTAAGAGTGTCTAAAATTGGAATATTTTGTTACTTGCAAATTCCATGGCTGCTTAAATTTCGCACACGCAACATTGCCATTCATTTACCACGCAGCTTTCTCCGCCTTCGCAGTTCAACACAAAGGGATCTGACACCACTGATGGCATTGGCGCTTAATGGGCTTTTGATGAAGCAATTCGGGCAGAGCTTTTGCAGGCTTTGTTTCCAATCCATTGTGAATGAGTATGAAAATGCTTAAAGATGAATAAAATTGTTTGTTTGTTATTCAGCCGAAGGCGCTTTGGAGAGGGCGTTGTAAAAATATTCGACATTATAATAGCCAAATGCTTTCGATTCCCTCCGAGATATGGGTGAAATAAAAGGTGATTAATAAGTTTGTAGAAGCTGGTAGGTACAAGTGAGCACGTGATGGTAATAGAAAGTGCGATAATAATAAAAATGATTGCACAGAGAAAGGAGACAATGGTGGAAGGGATTCGAAGTCTGAGTTTGCTTGTTGTATTTACAAAGGAACATTAAGTTATTTAGCGAAAATATGCTAAAGTATTTACTAATAGCTAGGCACAGAGACATAAATGTGAGAAAATGGAAAAAAGGTCGGTGAAAGTTTGAAGCTTTGCAAAAAAAGATAAGATTATCTATCTATTTATTTATGTGCCTTAATTATGTTGGTTTATTTACTTAAGCATTGTCTTGTAAATTTCATTCGAAAAGTTGGAAAACAATTTCAGCTAATTAATGTTTATTCAGTTTAGGACAGCTACAAGAAAAAGAGTTGCAATCTTTTGAGGTCAACGAGCTTTAGAAAAAGTAGAGGAGCAGTAGCTTATATCCAATTGTTGAGTAGATATTAGGCAGGGCGAAAATAATAAAAATAGGACAAATAAAACTTAAACGCCTACTCCCAGGCGACTAAACTGCAGCCTGGTAAGCACTGGAGAACCTGGGGGAGCTAGCTACTCTGTAAAGTGATGCGAAAGAGAAATGCAATGCGATAGGCAATCGCCACAGCGTATTACTTACGATGTATTTGCCTATCGCATCGCATTTCTCGTTCATATCGCATTACAGAGTAGCCCCTCTGTTCTCCAATGTCTCCTAATTTCTTCGCCATCTCCCGCAAATTTTATCATTAGTCAACTTGGCCTCTGAAATGATAGCAGGAACTTTGGAAGGTTGCTGTCATATAATCTATACAAAACCCTAGTCGGCTTGCAGCCATGTACATATGTACGTGCTATAGTCAGGGCCGGATTAATGCAGGAGCCGACAGGGCCCGTGTCCTCACATGACAATGATCAGTTGTTTGAAAATTCTAAGTATCAAAAATGATTTCGTCATCAAAATTTTTGATGGAATCTTAAAGAATTTTTTTGTCAGACATCATGCTTACATTCTTAAGATTTTCTTACAACTCAACCTGGGTCCAACGCAGTAAGAGTTTTGTCTAACAGAGCATTTATTATAATTTCATACTCGTACACACATGTACATGGCGTATGAGTAACTTTTCAAAAATTGTTTGGAATTCCAGATTTTTTCGGAGTATTTTGAAAGTGCTCGAAAAATTTCACAAGCACATTTTTATCTTAAATTTGCTTTTTATGAATACATTAATATTCCGCGATGGTTGAGTGGTTAATGGTGCGCACTATCACTCGGTATGTCCAGGGTTCGATCCAATATCTAAAGAAACATGGTTTTTTTAACAGCGATAAAATTAAAAAAATATTTAAGGGAAGCTCAAAGTTTTCCATGTATTTTTATATGGAAAAATAAATTTTATCGTAAAAATGGTATAGAATTCTTGAAAGTCAATATTTTTCGATCGGTCTCTTCAGGAGACTTTCAATAATAATACCCAATTGTTTACTTAACCATTTTTTAATACTAACGATTTTTTATTGGTCGTCCCATTACTTTTTTCGGGGTTTTATGGGTTTTTGGCAGACCTATAAATTATAGTTGCAATGAAAAATTGGTTAGATAAATAATTGGGTATTTTTACTTTACTTTTTCGCATGCACTTTTGGACGCCCTAATGTACATACGCACATTGATATGAGTATTTAGGCAAAATTTGCTCTCTTCTTTTCAAAAACTCACATTGTCAGCAATTTAAATGATTGACACAACAAAATATGCAAATTGACCAACGATGATTATTTAGGCTTTGGTTGACACAAAATCCTATTAAACTTTTCTTTATATTGACTTAGAGCTTTTAAATTTAAATAATTAGGGGTCCGCACAGTGAATAAATTAGCTGCTCAAACTGCCAACGACTTATAATATTTTACCACTTTATTTTCTTAAAACCATAAATTGTGTTGATGGTTATAAAAATTGCACTAACTGGGTTAATCTCTACTTAGGGTACGAAAATTAAATTGGTAAATCATGAAAATAAACTAAGTTCAAAAAAGAACAAATAATCTTGCGCACACAAATGTCTATATAATTATGGCCAGCCCGTGTGTGGATCAGTTTGATGAAGTTATCCGCTTTTTTGCCCGCAATGCCTACCATTTTTTACTGATTTTCTTTATAAACATATATGTGTGTACGTCAGCCCTCCTTCCTCCAATATATTTTACTTCATTTTCGCTACCGGCTTCGATAAAGCAAAAAAAAAGGATTAATATGAAGAAAAAGCGCATTAAATAATAATAGCTCCCCATAAAACCTCACTCAGCAAACTTGATTTTTACTTTATTTTCACTACGTCGAAGGACGGACGTTTGTTTGCTTTAATTCACTTTTATTTTGGCTGTTTTCCTTCTTCTTATTTTTGCTTACTTATGTTTTGCTATCGCTTTTGGGTTACCCTTCGTTCGTTGTGGCAGTGCGTTCTTAAAACCGCGCGTACATAAATGGGGCGTTGCATACCAAAATAGATGGGGTTCACACTTCATGTGTTTGATTTGTTTCAAATTTTTAGGGTTGATGGTTTAACATAAATAATAAATAAATATGAAACGTAAGCTTGATTAATACATTTTTAAAAATGTACAGCACAAAAACAAAAACAAATCGATTTAATAGTTTTCGAAATATATCGAGAACGGGGCAAGGAAAAAATAAACAAAAAAAAACCATGCACACATCAAAGTTCTCTATAAAAAGAAATATTTTTAAAATTTTTTTACTTGAAACATTTTTTACATAAAAATTTTTTATAAAAAAAAACAATGGTCGCTCTGAATATTGCACAATATTTAAGTATAATATTATGGGATGCACGCTACAATAATTTGAGTTATGATTTTTTTTTTT